>NC_050513.1:3321040-3323202 GCF_002922805.2 Oryzias melastigma
TCTCCAGCAGGAAGGAGGAGGATGCTTTTGTTTGAAAATCAAAACCAACACCTCGAAGCACATGCTCGAAGACTTTGTCTGCTTTAATAATTCAGAGCCTGCGGGGTTTTCCTTTTGTCTGGATAATTCATGGATTCTCCAGAATAGAAAATCCCAAAGCGAAATGTTGAAGAGTGTAGCAGGAGGAGAAGGTGCAGGACAATGAGAAGATAGAAGGATTCACTCAAAGTTCCTCAGCTTTTGCCCTCATGCTTGCAGAACTTAGTTGCATCAATGGTTGGAGTCCCGGAGCTAATCCCGGGATGACTGAGCGGCGTGGGCCGCTTGCATACAGCCGTCAGTGGGCGGGCGGCAGCAGATCTACCAAAATAGGTTTTCTAATGTTGTGTTTTTACATGTTTTTATGACCGGCGCCGATGAAAACTGTTCTTAGAAGACATAAAAAATTAGGAATGTTTCTTTAAATTGTAGCAAATAAAAAAAGATTGTACTTGTGCCGTAGATGCTACAGCTGGCTCCGCCCCTTTCTGATGCATCCCTGTACAGACAAACAGATCCATGAACGTCTTTGTTGGCTGCACGGCCATGAGAGGACAATCGCTCCAACACTGCCGATTGGGACACCCGCTGGTGACGTCACCCGTGACTGGAATTTTAGTGCAATTGCATCTAAATCGCGTAATTCAACCTGATTTTTTTTCATTAGAGTATATGACCACGGAGGAAACTGTCCAGAATTTTTTTTAACACTGAAGATCATGAAAACTTCACTGAAGAAGTTCTGGAAATTCTGGACTTCACACAAAGACAGAGAGAGAGCGACAACTAGTTAGAAAGTTATTGAAAAGATATATCTTATATGTCATCAATCAACCAACTAACAAACCAACCAACAACAATCACCAACCAACCAAAAGTTAACCAACCAACCAACCACCCACAACCAACAATAAACCAACCAACCAAAAAAAACAACCAAACAAACAAACAACAATCTGCCAACAACCAACCAAAAATCAACAATCAACCAAACACGGAAGCAAGCAACCAAAAGAAAATCAACCAATAATCAACCAATCAATAACCAACTTAAAACCAACCAACCAATCAACAATCAACCAACCAGCAATCTGCCAAACAACCAAGCAGCAATCTACCAAACAACCAAGCAACAACCAACAATCTACCAACAAATAACCAACCAACCAACCGGATGATAACCAACAATATACCAACAACCAAACAACTAAATATAAACCAAACAAAATACATTCAACCAATCAGCCAAACAAACAACAACCAACAATCTACCAGCAACCAATGAACCAACCAAACGACAAAAAAAATAACAACCAATAAACCAAACAACTATACACACCCAACAATCTGCCACCAAGCACAACTATAAAATCAACCAACCAACAATCTATCAACAACCAATAAACCAACAATCTACCAACAACCAACCAACCAAACAACCAAAAACAACCAACAATCTACCAACAAATAATCAACCAACCAACAACCAATAAACCAACAGTCTACCAACAACCAACCAATCAAACAACAACCAATAATCTACCAACCAACCAAAAAAAACAACCATCAATCTACTAACAACCAACTAAAAAAAATCAACCAACCAAACAACAGCCAAAAATCTACAAATTAACCAATCAACCAGACAACCAAACAACAACCAACCAACCAACCAACAAAACATCAACCAACAATATACCAACAACCAACAAACTAAACATAAATCAACAACCGACCAACCAAAAAACAACCAACAATCTACCAACAACACCAACTAAAAATCAACCACCAACCAAACCACCAACCAGTCGGCCAGTCAGTCATTTTTTTCTATATATCAAATGTCATATAAAAAAATCAAACAGAGCTTTACACTAAAACAAAGCAGTAGAAGAAGAAGCCCCTCCCTGCTTGTCTTGTGTGAACACCCGGGGCTAAACACAAGTACAGCGTTCTAGAACACTTGTCACATGCCCGCTGTGTCTGCAGCTTTACAATTTACAAAGGGGGGGACTTGGAGGCGGGGCTTAGCTACTCTGTGATGACTTTCTGCACCCCCACAGCAGCAGATCCAGTATCAAGCTGAACTTTGTCACTCTCCTGTTATACAACTGTCAACCCCC
>NC_050513.1:3323255-3328342 GCF_002922805.2 Oryzias melastigma
CACACCTCCCTGTCAGCACTCCTGGTCCAGAGAAACGATTGGGCTCCATGAGAACCTGAAGACTATTTTCATTGCATCTCCACACACAGTCAGGCCCCCCCTCCCCATTGGATCATTTTTAATCCTCCATCATCTGAAGATGCATGCCAAAGCAGCCGTATGAGCGTAAGCCCGCCCCCGTCATCCAAACACACACACACAAAGAGGGAAGCGGCACCAAAAACAACTAATTCGTGTGTGAACGGCGCATGGCGAGCCACGTGCACAGAGGAGAGCGGCCCACTTCCTGCACGAGGAGAGGGAATCCAATACGGTTGATTGATGAGCCGTTTATGTAACCGCCGCCAGGGTCTGCCCCCCCACCATGCACACACTCACACACACACATCTTCATCTTGGATGTTTAACCAAACCAAATTGACTCCACAAATTAAAAGCCGAGGATGGAGAGAGAGTCTGGAGGCTTCTCCGTATCCCAGGTGTGCTCTGAGCATCCGTTGCCACGGCGATGGTCTCCTGTGAGCTCGGTGTCCTTAGTCACAGGTAGACTCAACATTTTACTCACCTGTGTTCTGTAAAGTTGTCTGTAATTTTCCTTTTGTGTACAAAAGAAACATTTATTCTTTTACTCAAATGTCTTGACAGCAATAGGAGGCATTTTCTAGATTTACTAATTGATTGATTTATTAACTTGAAAGAAATCTTCCGGATTGAAGCACATTTGAAAGTAAGACTGACATCAGGTGCAGTTCCCTCACTAACCACCAGGTGGTTTAGGTACACAACATTGAAATAAATATTTCAAAGTGTGGTTGCAACAATTGTTTGCACTTCTGATGATTAACATCAAGGACGCTCATTTCAGGGTGTAATAATATTGTTTGATAGAAGAAATGACCCTGAAGGTCACAATTTTTGAAGGTTTCTTTACCCTGGATGAGGCACATAAAAGTGACTTTTTCCTTAATTTGAAGGGTGTTTAAGGTCACTCCATTTGTGTTTACAACAACAGACTGATGGTTCATCACTATAAAAATTAGAAAGAGGAAGTTTTAGTTTTTCAAACTGCAGGTTGTGTCCTCTAGATTGGAAAAAAAGGGAAAGTTTTAAGAAAATCTTCAGAGAACAAACTTTCTGCAGACTGAGAACAAAAAGTTCTGTTTGGAAAATATGGAACTCCAGTTTCTTTAAAATAAAAATGAAATTATTTTATATGACGTTTGTATTTGTAATACAAATCTCAGTGCTAAACGTGACTTTTAGGATTAAAGTCTTTTATTTTGAAATCTCTCTGGATCATGACAGATAGCTACAAAGAGAAGATGAAATTATATATACTATTTATACATTATAAAATATTACTAATGCTTTTGAAATAACACTGACATTGTTGCAGTATTTAAAAAATATAAAAAAGATTTTCAAAATAAAAGACTGTGCACAATGAAAAAAAGAGGACCACGTGAACCTATTTATGCTTATTTATTAAGTGCATTTTTTCTGTTTTGTTATGTAAAACAATAAATATTCCGTGTGTGTAATATTTCAGATGCCTTTTAATCAGATCTGTTTTTTATTCCGTAATATCAGGACTAAAAAATGTGCAGACAATCTTCTATGGCTTCTTTTTATTTACCGTTGTTTCGTTTTACTTTAAAGCAGAATGAAACAAACAAACAAACAAACGAAGAAAGCGGGTTCCACTTTTACTCCCTTCTGAAGTGGCTTAAGAAGCCCAGATCATCACACTTCCACCACTGTGCTTCCATAGAGAACTTGAAATATGTGAACCCTTTGGAATTACGTAGTTTTATGCATAAACTGGACACACATTTGTGTTTAATAAAACATATTTTGGAATTATTTAAGTAGGTAATGTTGGGATTAAATTGAGATTAAAAAAAAACCATCATGTGTCAATATCGTTTGGAAATGTAGGTACTCCTAATGTACTCATGACTTCCTTGTAATACTCAATTTTTACTTTTTAAGTAAACTTTACATATTTGGAAAAAAAGCTTAAATAAAATATCCCCTTTAAGGGTTTTTTGTTTAAAAAAAGACATTTGTAAAACCTCTGCTCCCATCTTCAAAAAATCTCTCTTAATTTATGAAGTTTTTTGTCACTCAGAGGATTTGTAAGCACTAACTATTGACTCCACCTTTAGATTTGAGTTTTCTTCAGTGTGTGGAATGACAAATGACGTAAAAATGGAGTTATAGTTCATTTGTTTAATGTACACATGCACACAAATGTAAACATAAGAAGAATTCCCGTTAGAAAACACGAGGCACATGATTCAGCCTGTAAACAGGGATGACCGGGAGTAGATTCAGACACTTGAACACGGTCCGCACGTCGCACCCGCCCCAGAAATGTTTCCCACGAGCCGGGGTTCCTGAAGGATCCCGGCGTACAGTACATCCTGTCCTCGACGTACAGCGCGGCGAGCTGATGCTAATCTGACTTTGTAATCTGCAGAGACGCCGAGGAAGAAAAGGACTTGGTGTGGGGAAAATGAAACGAAAAAACGCAATTTCAGGAGTTGTAAATCAGGAAGTCACTGAAAGACGTTGATAAAAACATAATTTTTTTGTAGTTTTTTCTGCCACAACATTCAAAAACAAACACATTTCTTTGATGAACGATGGCTTTCCTAATAAAAAAATAAATAATAAAGGCACCACATGATAGCGATCAGTTTGTGCGCTGATGTTTTCTTCTAAAGCATTTCGGCTTCATTTCCTCCCCCAATATTTTCTTTTAAAACCATTTTAAAATGCTCAATGTTTTCGTTTAATCCTGAAGAACTCTTAATTTAACAGATTTTATTGTTTGTTCGTTTTGGGTGGTAGCAATAGAAAGCAGCCAAAATAAAATACTTAAAGCCAGGTGTTCACCACCCCTCCACTTCCCCCTTTTGACCCGCCCTCACTGGCTGAGCAGCTGCTCCCCTCCCCCATTGCCACCCAGGTCAGACCAATTCATAAAAACACACTTTTTTTAAAATGGCGACTTTCCTGTTGATTTATCTCCCTAGCAACCATTTTATTTTTTGGTCGTCTGGGCATGACAAACAAGTTTATGTAATTTTTAGAAGAATTGGAAAAAGTAAATTTTTGGATTTCCTTAGTAACGGAGGTTTTTAGCTAAACACGCCCATATACCCAATATGTTCATATCATATGTCACATTGTCGCTTTCATCTTGAGCCAGGGATTTGTATGTTACATATTCACAACGTTCTGGTAAAAAATGTGTGAGAAACAGGGGAATGACACTTTTGCGAGGTCGCCACGCTTGAAATCGACAAATTCAGTAGCTTCCCAATGATGCTGGAGAAGTTAGGAGGCGATAGATCAAAATCCCTAGGAGGAGTTTCAATTTATAGCTGGTACTAAAAGGGATCGTTTTTTTTTAGAACTCAAGACGGCTACCCTCTTCTTAAGGTCAAAGGTCAACGAAACTTTGAAGGTGGTTGTAGACTTAACCTGGCAGAACGTGTGCGAAATTTTGTGAAAATCGCTCAATCGAAAATGCTCTCTTGTGGTATAAATGTGAAAAACCAAAATGGCCGCCAAGCTGCAGGTCTTAAAACTGAATAAAAAAAACAGCTGCTAAATTTGACCTTGTGGGTTCTCCAGGATTAAAAACTACAATTTGTCAGCTCCTAAATACATTCTTGAGAATTCAGAATATTTATTTATGAACTTCTTCTATTTTCCTAAAACATTATCATTGCGTAAGATCTGTTAAAATCAAAATATTCTGTCCTTTTCATTTTTTTCATGCACGAAAGAGTTCTTTTTTTTCTACCAGGCAGCAGCATCAATTTGAAATCTAACTGGAATTCTACACAGATTGTTAAAAAAGCACTTTTTTTCTTCTCATAAACATACAGTATCATAAAATATATCTAACATAAAAGATCGAAAGCTTTTCATTTTTAACTTTTTGGGTGTTTTCCCTTCAGAGAGTCGATGAATCCGTCAGTTTTTGTCAAAATGGCTTCAAAGTTTGCAAAAAAGCGAAGGATTGTTTTGCTGAAGTAACAGTTTGAAAACATTTTGGCAGCGAGTGACGCATGAAGCTAACGCTCTCATTTCAACGGCAGACATTCAAAAAGCGTTTTTTGTGTTTTTAAACCATTTGAACGACACGATTAACAAAAACCTTCCACGACATGTCCGACTCATGGAGTCACTCAGCAGACATGCAGGCGGCGACCTCTGCTTCTCTCTCAGAGAGAATACGGGGAAACCGAAGCGACGGCTGGAGCTGCAGGTCTGTGGTCCTCGATGGCAGCCGCCGATTGGAGAAATAAATAGGATGCGACAGACGGGGAAAGCGGCGATACAACGAACTAACTTCTAGAAGAACCTGGTGGTAAACGAGAAGTCCTCGAGCTCCGCCTCCACTGAGCTGCTTCCAGACGGTGTTGCGTTGTGCTAAGCTAATGGAGTCCAGATTGAAAAGAAGAATCAGTTTAGACTAAAAACAGAAGTTGGATGACTCTGAGGGCTAACCAGCCGGTTGGTTTTGGTTGGAAAACGGGTGAATCAGGGTCCAGCCCTGCTAACGGTCTCCCGCCGTCCTCTTCATGTGGTCTGGTCCTGGATGAGTGCTGCCATCTTCTCCTTCGGCTTCTCGCTGAGGGACAGCACGGGGCTGTAGGCCGGCGCCGGGCTGCTGGGGGAAAGGTGGTGGAAGGACTTCTTGGTGGGGCTGCAGAGACGCTGGAAACGCTGGGAATCAGAACCGACCGACCGTTAGTCCACCGGGATCGAGCCGAACAACGGAACGAGGCGCCGGCTGAGGGGTGGGGTTACCTGCGACAGGTCTCCCGGCGTGGTGATCAGAGCGTAGATGGCCCAGATGGGGAGGAGGGAGACGGAGGAGAGGGTGAGGAGCCAGCCCAGCGTGGAGGCCCAGACCGGAGCGACCAGACCTTTGCCGAGGCTCAGAGGAGACCAGCGCACCAACGAGAAGATGAAGGTCGCCTTCAAACACACAAGACTTCTGTTAGTACATTGAAACTGACGGGTTAAACCAGGGGGGTCATGGTGACACCCACCAGATGGTTTAA
>NC_050513.1:3328430-3329142 GCF_002922805.2 Oryzias melastigma
GAGTTAGACCACATGGTTGGTTGAGGCTATTTTTCCAACTGAGAAATGTATTCCAGGATAAATAAACTAAGCAATAAAAGAAAAAAACAGAACTTTCTTTAGTTTTAGATGAAAAAATAAACGTAAAAATAAATTCTGGAAATAAAACAAAACATTGGGCCTTAATTTAACAATAAATTTAACGATTTGTCGGGCTGTATATAACTACCGGGAGGGCCTGATGTGCAAACTTGGAGGGCCGGATTCAATTATCCGGAGGGCCGGATATAATTACTTGGAGGGCCGGAGATATCTACTTGGAGGGCCGGATTTAATTACTTGGAGAGCCGGATATATTTACTTGGAGGGCCGGATCTGGCCCCCGGGTCTTGAGTTTGACGCGTGGTCCAGAAAAAAATGATATAACCCTTCTGCTCTCCTTGGCTTGTTTACATTAAAAGTGGGGTCATCTGGACCCTACAAGACAGTGCGCTGAACTTTTTTTTTTTTTCAATGATTGCCGACCTTCACTGGTGTCCAATGACAGACATGAAGTCTTGTCCACCTTAGTCATGGAAGGGCTAACTCCTCAATGTAAGGGTGGGGTCATGTGGACCCCTTAAGAGAACACGAGGGTTAAAAAAAAAATCGATAATCTCTCAAAGACAACCAAAGTAAATCACTTTAATATGATGCACATTGATATATTTTACTTTTGCTGCAACGTTTGACT
>NC_050513.1:3329675-3374303 GCF_002922805.2 Oryzias melastigma
TGTCGAATATAATTATCTGGAGGGCCAGAAATAATTATCAGGAGGGCGGGATCAAATTTCTTGAAGGCCCGGATAGAAAATGCCTGGAGGACCAGATATACAGTAATTACCTGGAGGGCTGGATATAACTATCCAGAGGGCCAGATATAACTACTTGGGGGGCCAGATAGAATTACCTGAAGGCCCGAAAATGATTACTTTGAGGGCCGGACATATTTACTTGGAGGGCCGGATATATTTACTTGGAGGGCCGGATATAATTACTTGGAGGGCCGGACATATTTACTTGGAGGGCCGGAGATATTTACTTGGAGGGCCGGATCTGGCCCCCGGGCCTTGAATTTGACATGTGGTCCAGAAAAAATTAACCCTTCCGCTCTCCTTAGCTTGTTTACATTAAAAGTGGGGTCATCTGGACCCCACAAGACAGTGCGCTGAACTTTTTTTCAATGATTGTCGGCCTTTACTGGTGTCCAATGACAGACATGAAGTCTTGTCCACCTTAGTCATGGAAGGGCTAACTCCTCAATGTAAGGGTGGGGTCATCCGGACCCCATAAGAGAACACGAGGGTTAAAAAAAAATCGATAATCTCTCAAAGACAACCAAAATAAATAACTTTAATATGATGCACATTAATATATATTTTACTTTTGCTGCAACGTTTGACTATTTCTTACTTAGGTAAACAGTGACTGCCCCTAGTGGTTACTGGGGGAATTGCAGCTTCCTCCAGTAGAATTTGCTTAGTGCTTTAATGTGGTAGTGCAGTGGTCCTGCATACAGCTACACAACTGGCTTTTAGGCAGTTTGTGGGCAGAACCCTGCAGGTTTGGGGGGGCAGATACTTACAGTGCACACGGCCGGGGTCAAATACTTCCAGCACAACTTGAAAACAGGCAGCGGGCTGTAGCCCGTCATGTCTCTGATGTTGGAGCTGAAGCGCTCGGCTCCTGTGGATCAAACAAACAACGTGAGCTCTAGTTGAAGAGGTGGGGGCTCGAATATGCCACTTTCACACCTAAAAAGGTGAGTATGAGGTGTTCCTGCTCCATAATTTATGACTTCCTGCAAAACATGTTTTCCTAGAGATGGATTTGCAACCTTCTGCAGTGTTTGTGTTGTTTCTCTGCGTCTACACCCGGAGACAGAGAGACTGAGACGGAGAGACGACAGGGGCCCAAAGGTGGATTTAGGGCCTGGAGGAGGCAGACGGGGGGGCTGGCCTAAATCCAAGCGCCTCACAGCAGCAGCGGGTCGACGCAGCCGCGCTCGGACTGTCTGCTGACTGTGAGAGGAACGCAGACGCAGCAGAGGAGTCTGCTGGTCTGCAGCGCTCTGGGAAACACCGAAAACACCCCGTTTGGGAAAAGCCGTCCGGAAGACCGAGAAGGGACGAGTCATTCAGGAGGAAAAGCAGGGAGAAAATGGAAAACCAGCATCTTCCCTCTAAAAACGCAGACAGGTGAAGGCTGACAGCTGGACACTTTGGACCTTCAAAGCATCTTTAAACCAGGCCGAGTTATAACGCTGAAGTGACAAGGTCAGGAAAAACAGAGCCCAAAAGTTGACAAAAGCTAAATATGTCAATAAATATTCCCTAAAACCTCCGAACAAACAAGTATAAATAAAGGGAGGGGGCTGGTGCATGAGACGGAATGAAGATGTTTGAGGAGCGTAGATCCAGCAACAAATCAAAACTAAACTAAAAAACATTTTTGTTGAGTGTTTTCTTCTACTGTTCGTGATGTTAACCACAAAACAAAGAGACTTCAAACAGGTAAAGTTTTGGCGTCTTCATGCGGGAAAGAGAGAAAGGTTCTTCATTTTCTCATTATAACGAGAAAACGGTCTTTGTTATCTCGTTAAATTGAGAAAATAAAGCTTGTTATCTCGTTATAATGAAAAAACTTCAAAGGCTTCAATTTATAAAATGGCTTTCCAATTGAAAAATAGGCTCTAAAAATCAAAGTGTCCAAGTGAAAACTAACGTCTGAACAGTAATAAAATGATGTTGTAGAAAACACACAGTTCACCATTTAAAAGGTGATTTCAGGTGGAAAAAAAGATGAATGTGAAGTTCTGAGTTCTACAATACTGAGGAGGTTTGAACCTTGTTTTAATCACTTTTAATAGAAAAACAAAAAGTGAGTAAAACAAAATGACATTCTCAAAAAGGTACAGAATCGGGATCTCAGAAGGAGGCGAGGGCAATAAAAGCAGGAACACAAAAGCAGATGACCAGAGCAGAACATTAAACATTTATTTAAAGTTCTGCTCCAATGAAAATGGTATTTTTGGTGTTTTTAGTGAGTACAGAGGACATATACAGGTATGAAGACAATTGTAGTCTGAAAAACATCGTAACCGTGAGGTAGAAAATACACGGGGTGTTGCCCACGCTCCCTACTCCGAGCTCTCATCAACGGGAAGGGGGGCGGGGTTGCTCCGTGCCAACAGAAAAACGATAACAGACAGAAAATGGAGAGAAACGAGAATAAATCAGACTCGTACCGTACACCCAGCCGATAGCCAGCGACTGGAAGATGGAGAGCAGCAGCAGGCTGGCTCCGCTGCAGGAGAAGTGGTCGTAGATCTGGAACACGTAGAGCCCCCCCTGCACAGAAGAGCTCTTGGGTTTCTAATCCTTCTAAAACTAACCAACGCGTGTGGGGGAGGAGAAGGACGCACCGGCGTGACCATGACCAGCCCCACCAGGAAGCAGACGATGCACACCAGCAGCAGCAGGAGCTCTCTGCGGCGCCCCCGGCGGATCAGGTGGGGGTACAGGTCCGTGACCGACGTCATCAGCGCCTCTAGACTCACAAACTGATGGAGCAGAGAGGGTTTATGATTTATTTGGTAACACTGCCAAACTGGTACTGTTGTTTTCACACAAGCCGAACACTGAAGTAAACAGGAATTCCACCCCTCATCGCCATGACAACGGCCTTTGTTTTTTTTTTGGAAGAATTATATCTTTAAGTGTGAAGTATTTCTAAACATTATCTCGCTTTTCGCTTGACTGATGCTCCGTTCACCCTGACAGCCCCACCCACTCTTATATGATCCCGCCCACAATCGCTGGAAAGGTAACATGATTGGCTAGAATTGTATAGAAAAACAGAATAGAACACAAATGATTTGATATTTCTGAAATGAAGCACAAAATATAAATTTTTATAGGGTACCAGTAGTGTCGTATACATGAGTACCAGTAAAACCGTATACATCAGTACCAGTAGTATCGTATACATGAGTACCAGTAAAACCGTATACATCAGTTCTGGTGGTACTGTATGTGTTGGTACTGATACTAACTTGGCTCCATGTTTCAGTACTCATCACTATCCTTTGGTCAGCGCGTACCTGAGTGTCCAGCCCCAGCATGATGATCATGAGGAAGAAGCAGACGGCCCACAGCTGGGGGAGGGGCATCATGGACACCGCTCTGGGGTAGGCGATGAAGGCAAGACCGGGTCCTGTCCAGACAAACAACGGCCGATCAGTTGACTGAATGAAACTTTGATATCAAAGAAACCCAAACTTTAGCGCCACACGTCCTCTTACGGTGAAGAAACCACTGCTGAAGGTCTGGTGTCAAAGGGTCAGAGGTGGAGCTAACCCTTAGGAACCTCCCCCTCCCAGAATTTCCCAGAGAATCATGGGATGAAGGACAAAAACCTCTCGACTAGTTTTCTTGACCGTGGAGGAGGCGGTCTCACCTGACTCGGCCACGGAGGCGATGTCCACGCCCTGTTCTTCAGCCATGAAGCCCAGGACTGAGAAGATGGCGAAGCCCGCCAGGAAACTGGTGGCGCTGTTGAGGAGGCACAGCAGGAAGGAGTCCCTGGAGACACAGACGGAACGTCAGCCATGTTGGTTTCAGCAGTCTGGGTGGATCCAGTATTTCTGCTGCTGTGTCGAGTGTGTCGGTGCGACCAAGAGTCTCACTTATAGCAGTCATTGTTGTATTTGTTGTAACTGCCCAGAGCTGTGAGACTTCCCAAGCAGATTCCATAAGAGAAAAAGATCTGGGTACCTGCATCCATCCATACCTGCAGACAGACGGGGAGAGCAGACTTCAGCGGTCGGAGCCGCCGCAACCGTTCAGGGAGAAGCCGACGGGAGACCCGCTCATACGGAGATCCGTTCTCTCACCCGGGAGGCGGTTCCCCAAACGTACCTGTGGGTCTGCCAGGCGGGCGACGTCGGGTTTGAGGTAGTAGATGATGCCCTGGGTCGCTCCGGGGAGGGTGGCGCCGCGCACCAGCAGCACGAACAGCATGACGTAGGGGAAGGTGGCGGTCAGGTACACCACCTGCAGCAAGGGGACGGATTACCTAACTCATGCTGGGATGGACAAAAAGGTGAACGCTTCAAAATTAAAAATGTAAAAATATTCAAGCTTACACCATTTTTATATCAGAAGTTTTTCCCAGTAAAATAAAAAAAAACCTGTCATAACTATAAAACATGTGTAATCAACAAGCGATGGCGGCGTTAAATAAAGTTTTACCTTAACAAATATATTCTACCTGCAATAGAAATGTTCAGAATGTAAAGCTGTGTCCAAGTTCCTACGCTAACCACTAAAAAAACTATATAGTGCGGCGATTGTCACACCGTGCTCGCAACTTCTTTTTTTAAACGGCAAATAAAACATCACAGATTTCACAAACTGAAAACCTAATCGAGCAATTTATGATTAATATTTATGAATCCACTCAGTTCTGATGATGAAAAAGGGGATGGTTTACTTTAAAAATACATTAATCTCGCAAAATATGTTCCAACGCAATGCACTGTAGTCCGTATTCCCAAATCTAGTGAGCATTGATGCACACTGGCTTCTCGCAGAGAATTCTGGGAAGTTTTTTTGGAATTGTTGATTCTGACACCACTACAAAACGGCAAACAAACTATATTGGGCACTCTGCGATAAATAGAGAAGGAACTTGGACCTAGCTTAAAAGTACCGATGCTAATTCATGCTAAAGCTAATTTTTGCCGACTCACAGTAAACTTTCTGTAATTTTTGTTGATACGACAAGTTAAAAAGGGCATTTTATGAGTTATAAAAAAAAAATCTATTTAGAAATTGTTACAAACTTTAAAAAATTTTGAAGAATTTATGTTAAAAAAACGGTTAGCATCCAGCTAGTTAGCATCCACTAGCTAGAGGAGCTTTTAGCCACTTACATGAATCATAACTTCTCTTGGACTCATTTGGAAATATTGATTTTATTTACTTATTTGAACATTTTTATCAGTTTATAAAGGCGATAAGAGGAACTAAAGTCTGCATTGGAAACAATATCAAGCTCTGCTGGTGAACGCCGTCCTCCTTCTCCTGAATATCAATGGGTTTGGTCAAAATAACTTGAAAAAGCTGCAGTTTGTATCCACAAAACACATTTAAATTGAGATAACTCAGTTCAAAATGAGTGAACTCAATCAAGTTTATTTTCTGATAGTTTCATAAAAATGAATGGGAAAAGGAGGCTCATGTTACTATCAGATGCTAAGTAGGGAATGACAACACACGCTTCGTTTTTCTGGCCAATTCCTGCTTCTTATGAAAACACCAATCATCCTCCTGTTTGAGGTCATGGGGTCATGACCCTGAATGAAACAGGTGTAGGTAGTGTCTACTGTACTAGAGAAACAAAAAAAAAAAAAGCCCAAACAAAAGGATCACTCCATGGCACTGTAAAGGAATAAAGGAAACTCCATCCCTGCAATGATGACACTCTAGTGCACAACCTCCACATTTCAGAGGATTTCAGCTTCAGCAGCAGGAAAGAGAACTGCTAGAGGACGATGGGGAGTCATGTCTTCAAAAGAAGCCAGCAACGGTTCTGAAACGCTTTCTGTGTGTCGAACTAAACCACATCCTTCATGAAACGTGGGCTTTGACATGTTCCTAAGGTTGTCTTTTGAAAAACAAGCTGTATCAGAGCACGTCTGAGAAGTAGCTTTAACAATCGAGTAAAATAGTGAAACTATCAACTAGTACAAATAGTTAACTATTAGTGGAAATAGGTGATAACGAGACTGTAGCTTTAACATCTTCATTGAACATTTTTGATCAGACATGATTAAAATCTCCATTGAAAATTCCTGACAGTGACTTTCTTCCTAAATTGTCATCTTAGCATGAATATGATCATGAGTATTCCTGTCTAGCTCATCAGTATAAATATTTATTCGTTTTTGATACATCTTGAACTTTGTCGACGGTCCCTTGGGAGGCTTTCACTGTTTGATTCTCATTAAGAAGAGTTTTTCTTGTTTTATGCCTTTGAAAGTCATTGCTTGCCTTAAAACAAACCGATAGACGATTCCTGTCAGTTTCAAATGTTAGGTAGGGGTGTAGGGAAAAAGAAATATCGCAATATTTCAGACCCAAATGAATGTTTTGAGCCCCAAAGTCTGAATCAGTTAATATTTTTGCTAACTTCACTGAACTATTTTAGTGCTCAAACTTCGGCAGTATCCCGCTGTGCTTTAAATATTAAATGTTTTGATCCGATCGTGATAAGCTGATTTCTAGTAGAGTATTTCTCTGTAATTATATACCTAATTTGAATATTTTCCGTCGGTAAATATGAAGTGAAATAGGATAAAAATCTAAAGTGGACCAGAGTTTCTGTGTCTAAATGTAGGGTAACGTGGATCAGACCCGTCTCCTCAGGAGGATGCTCACCTTCCCGGTGGACTTCACTCCCTTCCAGACACAGAAGTAGCAGATGAGCCAGACGGCAGCCAGGCAGAGAGCCAGCTTCCAGCTGATGGGACCCAGCTCATCCAGCGAGTCCGACAGACGGAGCACCTCCCGCCTGAAAACGTACAAGCAGCCGTTAGCTCTGAGCGCCGACCCCAAGATCCCCTCAACAACCCTACTCACTCCCAGAACTCCATGACGGGGGAGGTGGCGTTCTCCAGCGGGCTGCTTCCATTGGCGCTCTGGTTGAGGTGCTGGAAGAGCACGCAGGAATCTGCGGAAAACAAGTCGGCCTTAGCTTAGCGGCTGTTTCCCCCTGCGAGTCTGAGCGAGTCTGAGCGAGTCTTTGGCACCGACTTGTGTTCCAGGAGTTGTTGCAGTGCGACCACGGCAGCTCCGCCTGGAAGCTGTAGGACAGGTAGAAGAGCGCCCAGGCCAGGATGACGATGTAGTACACGCATCCGTGCAGGATCATCACCTGGCTGGCGTAACCCAGACCTGTAGGGACGAGTCGGTGTGCAAAAACGTTCCGTTATCAGCCGAGTGTCGGATGAAAGCACCCCTTTACCCGCAGCCCACACCTCTTCCGTGTCTCAGACGAGGCCGTGGGCTCAGACAAACGGACGCTTGTTGAGGCGGCCTCGGATCCCATCAAAGTCAATGTGAGGAATTCCTCCAGAATCTCTTTGTTCAAAACAAACAATCCCTTCAACAATGACCTGGCATCCACGTGCATGGACATCACATTTTGGGTTATATTACCAAAGTAGTAAATTCTGCTCAACTGGGCCGGGTGACAATGAAATACAAAAGGAATATCAAGCAAAGGCTCGGGTCTAGAGGTCTCAATGTGTCTTTAGAAAGCAAACACCTTTATGGTGTGAGAGCAACAAAACTGGCTTCTGAAATATCCAAAGGTTATTTATTAAAAAATATGTATAAAATAATTTATTATGCATGAAGCAGAAACAACCAAAAGAAGTTTCAATATAGCTGTGGAACAGAACTAGTAAACCTTTGAAACAATGTCCTGTCATTGAAGAGTTAAATATCTATGCTTATCAATGGGATTGAGTGATCATTTGGGTATCTTGGGAAGTAATAGCTACGTGTGTGTACATATACTACTTTAATAGAATGTACTTTTAGCTAGGGCACTCACCTTTGATAGTGGGTCTAGCAATACTAATGATACAAGAATTTGTAGGGTTGTTCTTCTTCTCACTCCCTGTCGGATTTTTGTCGTTTTCTTGCTCTACATACGTCTGAAATAAATGTTTTTGAAGTGAAATCACAACTTCCATAATTAAGATTTTCTTTAAATAAATAAATAAACAGTGAATTGTAAAGCCTGCTGGAGACGTCAAAGACGACAGATGTGGTGAGTGGAAGAGCCGTGTTTACTTTAGCGTGGTGTTAATGTGCACAGAGGAATGCAGCGAGCGCTCGCAGCGCTCTAGCAAAGCCAAGGACACAGATGACGAGAGGAGGACGCCGTTTTTAGTCCTTTTTCCTAAACTTTAGGAAAACTTCAGATGCCATTGCCTCCATTTTATTCCCGCTGTGACGACTTTGTGTTGTTGCAGCAAAGAGGTGAGGTCAAGCAGACTAAACACATATGACTGACCTTTACTGGTGTTATTATGGAGTTACAAACAAAGACAGAAAGAATGCATTGTTCTCTAAAGAAAAAACAGGGAACAAATTTGGTGAAAGCCAAAAAAAACCCCAAAATTTCATATATACGTACCTTTGTTTCAACATTAATTTTGATTTCTTTTAATTAAAAAAAAAAAAAAAAATTCTCATTTCACCAAAATCTAGCCGATACAAGTAATTATTCTGTAGATAGGACCAAACCTACAACTTTTGACAAGTCTGTTGTTTCATAGGCTTAATGTCTATAGGTGAGACTCACGCTCAGTTTGTGGTGGGGACACTTTTAAGCAGGTCAAAAAGATGATTTCCGTTTGTTGAAACACAGAATCGGTTATGAAAACAAGTAAATGTCAAACAGCTGGGAGCTTCAGAAAAACCCCAGACACCCCTCCCCCACAACACACACACCATACGGATTTTTTCAGCAGACTTCTGGCCAATGAAAAGAACCCCAATTTATAGACTCACTCATATGAAAATTGTGTTTTAACATTTTCTTGTGGCCTTTTTATGATAATGAAAGACATGTATAAAGAATAAAAATATCAAAATTTCATTTTGAATATTTTTATTTAAATTGTTGTGAATTAGGAGCACAATAAAAGAACAGTTTGAAAAAGATCGTATCTGTGATGTGGAAAAAATTCTGAATGCTTTGCGCCATTAGTCCCGCCCACAACTTACAGGCGAATTTCTAATCAACTATTGCCGCTCTGCAGAAACTATGTCCAAGAAAACTTATTTTCTTTTTTTTTTGCAATTTTGTCTAAAATCGGCATCATCATAATTAAAAGACCTCTGGATAAACTTTGAAAATAGACCAAAAAATGATTGGAATGACCTTTTTAGAAGCATTTCCGTAAGAAATTCAACTTAATCAAACTTTTTCTTCATAAAATAAATGAAAGCTCCACACCCATGTTTTTGTCCAGGAAAAAATAAACTGCTTCCACTGCCGCTCGGTATAAACCTTTTTCAGATATATATTAGATAAAGTTCCTTTTAGATTTTACTTTAAAAAATACTGTTGAGAAAAGGGTCATGGGTCGTAATTGGGTGGGTTTTTCTCTCTTTATTTATTTTTGATCTATTTTTGTTGTTTATCATCTACAGCGTTCCGAGCTGCGCATGTATGAGAAGCACTTTTTTTTACAAATAAAGTTTTATTGATTGATTGATTGAAATCTAGTGTATTGACATCACAATTTTTAAACATTTATTTCATCTGCTCTCGATTCACATCGATTTGAACAGAGAAATACTCAAAAACGCAATTTTTAATCTTATTTTCTCAATATATATGTCCTCCATCATCAGAAAGATGCCACAGTAACACATTAAAACGACCATTTTCATTGTAGTGCGTCTATAACATAGGTCTCCAAACTCTGGCTCCACATTTGGCCAGGACCCCTGAACATTAGGGCAGGGAATCGGTGGGTACCTCGCGATGCGATACACAGCTTACGATATCGATGATATCGCGATACTGCGATAACTGGCATAAATCGTCTCTAATAACTCATGTTACATAGAAGAACATGTATTTTTGGGGGAAAATATATCCCTTTTATTTTTTAGCTTGAACACAATCATAATATACAACTATGTCAAAAAATAATAGACACCTTTGTGCAACATTTCTAAGATCAGTAATACTATGTCTTTGACAAGCACTGACACCAACTGAATTGGAATTATCTGTAAAATTCAGTGTTAACAATAGCAAACGTGATGACGGATGACAAATACAACGTTTTACAGTCTCGTGAAACGAAAATAAAATAACCCATCGAGAATCAATCGCAGGACTAAGTATCGCGATTTATGGCAATATCGATATTTTGGCACACCACTCTTTATTCCACTCTTCTGCAGTCTGTGTTCTATCTGGTTATGTGTGGCTTTCTGGAAAACTTTAAATGTCTTAAGTTTAGACGCATTTTTAAGTTAGCCTACAAACTGACCCACATCAGAGAAGAAAACCCCTATGTGACCCTGACAAGAAAAAAGTTTGGGGACCCCTGTTCTAGAACATATTACATATATAACATTAAAGCTTATGTTTCATTGATGGTTCAGTGAGAGAAGATTACCTCCAAATATTGGACAGATAGTCCTCCAGGCACTGACCCCTCCGAGGCTGGTGTACTGTCCCAGTGAGGTCTCCAAGAGGAAGAGGGGGATCCCACACAGCACCAGGAACAGCAGGTAGGGTACGAAGAACACACCTGGACACCAACAAGCGTTGGTAAGAGCTCACGGGGACCCAAGAGGTCGTCTCAAGGAAGTGTTTCAGAAGAAGAGAATTGATTCATTTGGGATACATCAAGAGGAACTTCCTTCCTTTACCTCCTCCGTTTTTGTAGCAGAGATATGGAAACCTCCAGACGTTGCCCAGTCCGATGATCTGCCCCGCCACCGCCAGGAGAAACTCGGCCTTGCTGGCCCACTGGCCTCTAGCGTGGAGGCCGTCTCCCTCCTTTCCATTGGGGAGTCCCACAGCAGGGAACTTCTTCAGCGGCTGGTCGACTGAAGCCAGTTTGTCGGCCATGACTGGCTCCGGTAGCGACACGCACACACCCCTGGGGAAGAAAACGAATTACCAACAATTCCATAATGTCAGAATAACACAAAACGCACTCACATGTTTGCAGCCTGGTATGAAATGCAGAGAAGACTTTCTGCATGAGAGTCTGGCCGCCTCACTTATCTAAGATGTGTGTCTCAAGGACAACTAATGTGGGTGTGTGTTCTTTATCTGCAGCTCGCAGGACACTCTGTCGCTAAATATGCCTGTTTCAGTTCATCCCTTTGTTTCAACCGCAGCAATGTTTCGTAGAGATATTTCCAAGACCTAACATTTTGAGTTGTGAGTGACAGAGAAACTGTTTTTAAGTTCTTCTGTCATAAAATCCGACATTTATTGTTTCTTTTGCCACTCTTTCTTACCTGACCATTTTGTCTGCGCCGACCCGCTCAGTCGCTTAGCTCTGAAATAATTCAAGCACAAAAAGACAAATTAGTGAAGGATTACAAAAGCAATTGTTGATTCTCAACAAGCTAAAGATCCACAAGTATTCTACAAAGTATAGGAGCCACACACACACACACACATATATATATATATTGTGGCTCACATGACACCAGTTATGAAACCATTTCATAACATTGTTTTTCAATGTATTATTTTATTCACCTTAGATAAAATATTTTTAGAAAATTCACATTAAAACATTATTTTTGCTTTGAATCCACACAATTGCTAATTTGATAATTTTTAGGGTTGAATATTTTCTGTATTTATATTAAAGAGCACTAAAAATATTTTAAATTGTGGGGTTTTTTTGTATTTTAACAGACGTTAGCATACTCTGACTTCATAACATTATTTATATTTTATTTAAAATGTTATTTAATCCACCTGCTTGGATTAAAATACTTAAAAACTGCTTATATCACGTTTTAAATGGCGAACATTGGAGGGCATCACCTGGACCTAAAATTTGGGGAACCTCTTGTAATTTTCCTTAAACGTCGCGTGACCTCACTTCCACCCCTCCAACCTTTTTTTAAGCACGTGACCAGCAAACCTCGCTGACATAACCGACCCCCCTTCTTTTGTAACTCACCTTTCCCCATCCCTTCCCCGTGCCCCTCTAAAGTGAAACCGCCCGCAGCGACATGGTAACTACAGCCGCCGCAGCCGCACTTCTGTTCTGAGGACCGGCTCTGCCTGCCGCTCCGCTGTCATGTAACGGCACAAGCGGCGGCGCGAAACTGAGCCGAAACGAGAGGCGTGTTTCAGACCCAGGATGCAGCTCGATCAAAGAACGACGCGACTTTGCGTGAACGGCGCTCCGGTAATCGCTGTCTGGGTCGACTGAAGAGATAAACGGCGGAGAGTTCAGCGCCACATTTCCTACCTTCTCTGTTTCCTGTACTTCTGCTCACCGCGGCCACCCCCCCGCTTGTGTTGTGAAATGGTTTGTTCCGGTCATTGGCAGCTTTTCATTGAGGTTAGCAGCAGCGCGAGCGGTGGATGCACGTGGAAAAAAAGAGGTTACCAAAGTAACAGCATGGCATTCTGGGTATTGTTGTTTTGGAAGTGATATAACTACAAAGTCACGACTCCTACGACTGCCTGTTTTGTTCTGTGTTCCATTTAAGCCAGGAAAACCTACAAGTTAGCTTACAGGTGAGAAACTAAAATAGTAAAAGAGTATGAGTAAAGGTAAGTAAGTACAAAATATTGTTAAGAATGTCATTTTAAACTTAATTAACTTGTTGCTTCTAAAACAGTGGTGCATTAGGAGATGCTATCTTAGGGGAATGGTCACCCTTGAAACTCTTTTGGTCCCCCCCACAGAGAAGCCTTGAGTTTCCCAAATATTTTCTTTGTAAAGGAATTGTTTGTGTACTTTGAAGAAGGAAAAAATGCTAAATTATTGTTTTTAAAAGGACAGTTTTATGCATAAAAAAAAAAATAATACTAATTTGTACCATTACCAAAGTATACTCCAGTGTAGCAAAGTATATTTCCCCAAATGTACCAAGTAAAAAGTATACTGATAGGTATACTTCTTTGGACTAAATTGGCCCAATTTTAGTTGATAAAAGGATTCTCAGAAGTATACTTAAAGTAACCATCCCGGTATGCTATTAGTTTACTGAAAATAAACTTAAAGTTTATGAAAGTACACATTTAAGTGTATCTAATGTAGCGTTTGAGGTTTGCTTTTAGCTTAGAAAGCAACAAACTTCTACTGATTAGTGGACAAAAATACATTTTATTACACTAGAAATACATCTACTCCACTTTTAATGATGTTTAAGGAAATATTTAAGGACAGTGACAAATATAGACTACATACATATAGACTTGCAGTATCATTCTAAGGATAATCCCAGTATACGTAACGTAACTTGTAAAGTTTTTACTCTAATAAGTACCTAAAAGTATACTATCTTAATTTTAGTTTTAAAGAAGTACAGTAAAAAATAATTTGAGTATACTTATTTTTGGTTAGGGTAAATAAAGATGTAAAGCAAGGAAGTATCAAATACATGAAAATGTACCTGTAAAAAACTTTTATGCTGCTAAATGTTTTGCTAGCTATTGTAAAAATATACTTAGCAGCTACTTTACATGAATCATAAACAACATTCAGCAAAGCTAAAATGAGTGGTCTTATCTGACTTTACAACTTTCTTATTTTTGAAGTTTTGCTGACAAAACAAAAACGTTTTGTTCTCTGTCTTTGCACATTTAACGTACTACTACAGACGACATTAGCTATGTCTGTATTCTTTCACTACTCACTATACAGTGTGATTGCCATTTTGTAGTGCTGTTCAAATCAACAATTTCAAAATCAAGCGAACTAGAAATTTCCCAGAAGTCTTTGCATAAAACATTTTTTTGTAGTTGGGGATAATGGTGGTTATTCAGACAAAGCCATTGTGTCTGCTGTTCTGTTGTGTCCATAGCTGTTGGAAAACCTACACAAATAATTTTGAATTTCATTTAAAACCTTTTTTTGTCTTCCCTTTTTTGATTCATGATGTTTGCTAACGGAAAAATGGAAAAAGAGGCATTTGGTTTGAGTTGGGCCCAAAAGCTGATCACTAGTTTGAATAATTTGGAACAACATAAGAATTTTTAATGGAAACAACTTAAAAATGTAGTTATTTATAAAAACAAGTTTTTTTTCTATTCATTTTGTTAGTTGAATGAATGCCAAATTTGCAGCCAAATGGAAATTAAAAACGCATTTATTAATGTCAAACAAACCATATGTATCCCACATTTTTCAAATTACCCCTATTCATGTGTGTGTGTATTTACAAACCACTTGCAAATTTACACAAGGGCAATTTACATCTGAAAGAAGCTACTTCCACTTTTTATTTTATGGACTAATAACTACATTTTGGAAGACAAAGTCAAAGCTCCTTTATTTTTCCAGAAGGAACTTCCTTAGCTGGTTGAACACCAAGCAGAGACAAACAATCATCAGTAAAATCAATACAACACCCATACACTATACAGGCAATATACTGTATATGTACTCAGACCTGCTGAAGCAAGCACATTTAAAGTTTATGATATAGAATAAAGCTTAATATGTCACTGACATGGATGATGCTTAGAGAGTATGTTGGGTTTATCTGTTTGGAGTTGCTCCCAGTACAGGGAGTTTGACCGTTTATTGCAGGAGTTGGATCTTGATGACAGAGGCTTTCAGCTGTACTTCTGTTGTTCTGCGACCAAATTCGACCACTTTCTGTCTCGCATTAGTTTCTGGACACCAACGATGAGCTCTTCCTCTATGGTGGTCTTGGACTTACCCACTGATCACATCATCAACAGTTGTGAACATATCCACTAAAGTTCAAATTTTAAAACACTACTGGCGTTTTTCTGCCATGCCACTCACAAATTCCATTACGTTGTCCACTAAACTTGCACCCCAGAACCTCTCACTATGTGTTTAGGTTGACTTAACATTAAAACTAGCCATCCCGCCATAGTGATTGTGTCCGGATAGATAGTATTAATCAACTAAATTGAATGTAATAGATTTTTCTATAGTCTCTCCACTTACCAAACGGCAAGAATCACATGAGGAAACATAAGCTAGTTTCAGCAGTATGCCTCACATGCCTCAATTCTCCAACAAGACCTGCATGCAGTTTATATTTTACTACAATATAAATTAGATTTGTCCACCAGTTGCTGGAATTTGGTTGTAGAGTATATATATATATAAAAAAAAAACAGCAGCGTCTACCTCCAAATAGTGGAGTCTATTGTCCCCAAAATGGTCCTAACAAGTTGGACCCCCTGAAGCTGCAGGTTTAACAGGCTGTGTCCTTGCCTGTGCTCATTTAGCAGGGCATTTATAACTCCAGTAAAAATATAACTCCTCCCTTTTTCTTGCACACCATGGACTTCATTCAGGAAATTGCATTCCACTTCTAAGACATATTAGATTACATCATTTGGCGAATTAGTCTCTAATAAAGGCGGTTGATGTTGTACTGGAATTGTACTAGAAGGCTCATCAGCAACTGAATTGCATGGGTAATACATTTGCTTCTACAGTCTGTAATCAATTTTATTCCTAGATACCACCTAATAGTGGTTTCCAGGGTTTTAATACTTCCTAAACTCAAGATGTTAAACTGACGGCTTGCTTTGTCCATTCACAATGTCCTGATCACTCCAGTTCCAGAAAGTTTCCTGGAAGCTTTCTAGGCCATGGAAGAATTTGACAATTTCTTCATTGTACTACAGAGTCTCTCCCAGACTCTCTTTCTTCCCCCAAGACTGATCTAGTTATAGGATCACTTTAAATCAGACTTTGAAAACTTCCACTTGGAAATAAAACTGTCAAGGGCCAAAATATGCTGCATTTTTTCACCAGAAGCTTTACGTTTAAGGGGGGAAAGCTGTTTTCTCAACAAGAACACACAACTTTCCTGTATATAATGTGAAAAAGAGTTACATAGGCTTTATTTAGGTACTTGACACCCACCAAATGTTGTATCTGTAAAGGAGAGAAGGGTAATACCCCAGTAGGTTGTGAAATCCAAACAAATAAATTGTGAACTGAATTTATTAACTTATTTATAAGGCTTTTCCCAAAATGCATTTAAAGGTTTTAAGCGATTTACCACACGGTTGAGACAAATATACCCATAAACCTGTACCTTGGTTATTGACATTTACCATCTACTGGATTGTTGTGAGCATGAGCAGGGAGAGAACACTCTGTGCCATTCATCATTTCTGTCATATCTTTATGGTTATGATTATAATTGCAGGTGATGAGGTGGCGGAAACACGTCCAAGTGTGCTCAAAAATAACTTTACAAGAGTCATTCTTAAAACTAAGGGTCATCCAGGCTAAGTTTAGGGTATATTCATGAACTTTTTATATTTGAGCTTTGGACATGCCACCAAGAGTCTTTGCCTACATTTAAGGTGCCATTAAAGCATTTTGTTGAAAATAACTTAATTGCAATTTCTTAAAACTGCTATCATGGGTACAGCTACATCACTAGAACCAAACTTTAAGAAGAAAAAAAACATTGAAAAGAAGTAATTCTAATAACAATCTTAATAGAATAAATAAATCAAAGTAGTATTTTTCTTGTGCCATAGTGGCAACGCCAATCTAGAGTCATTTTCCACACTCAAGAATAGCAACAGTTTCCATCCAAAGTCTCCCATTAGTACCAATTTCCCTTTATGTCATAGGTAATTCACTTTGTGTCCCTTGAAATTTGAAGGACTTTTGACATAGAAAGGCAAAGGGTTTAAGGTCAACAGTCAGGAAGTGATTAAAAAACTCATGCAGTCAGATGTAAAACAAATTCCTCAAACATAATTGCGCACTCTGCTTTAAATGAAAATAGCTCCTGTCCCAGGGGTCAAATGAAAGCCCCAAAATTAAGGGTCCTTCAATGTAGTCACTATTGTTCTACCCCTGACAAAACTGGAGTCTTTGTGTGCTGCCAAAGCCCGTAGCTCCGAACAGGAATCTCCTTGCAGTTTCTGCATGCTTTATGGCTTTTTATGGGTGCCACTGAGGGCAATGGGTCATTGATATACATTGATACGCATTGTAAAACTCCCGCTCCGTGTCTCCATTCTGTACTGCGGTTGAATGGCTTTCAAAACAGGAAGATTTCATGGCAGCAACTCAAAAAAAAGAGTGACAAAAAAGAAGCTGCAAGTCTCTGCTTTGTGCTTTTTCAATGTTTGCTCACAGTACATATGCTTGGGTCCTATGCAAAACCCATGCAAACACATATGTGGAGTAACTGCTCATGTTACACAGGTGATGCCAAAGTAAAAGCCTTAACACAAACAAATCAAGAATATCCAAAAGCCTCTTTGAAATCTGAAGCTGAATAAAAAAACATCTGTCATCTAATATAAGCAGATGTGTCTTACTGAGACAACAGTACACCAGAAACTTTTTTTAGGCTCCAGTGTTAAGTTTAGCCCCTTTAACCCCTTCTGGGGTCCAGATGACCCCACCCTTAAATTGATGTGTGATCCCTCCCATGACGAAGGTGGACAGGATTTCATGTCTGCCACGGACACCAGTGAAGATAAAAAAGTCCTTAAAAAAAAAAAAGTTAAGCGCACTGTTTTGTGGGGTCCAGATGACCCCATTTTTAATGTAAACATGCCTACGATAGCACAAGGGTTAAAGGCTTGCTCCAATCATCTTTTGATCTATTTTAAATTACATTTTTATTATGCTTATGCCACTTTTAGCCAAAATCAAAAACAAACTTGTGTCGCTTTTCAAGACATAGTTTCTGCAGAGTGGCAGGAGTTCAATAGAAATTCACCTCTGAGTTACCCTCCCTGTTTACACACTCTCCCACTAGCTTACAAACCCAACTTATCATTGTCACTACCCGGTCTATGCGGAACTCTATCTGTTTCATCATACGTCACTAAAACATATTTTATGGTAGCTATGTTACGTTGTAGTGGGTGTAGCGTCACTTTCACTAAAGCATTTTATGGTGAGAGTATGTCTTCGGATGTTAACAATAATACCCTGTAAGAATGTTAAAAACACTGAAAATTTTTATCACATGTAATGTTTAAAAGTAAACATTACGTATCAGGACCTCATAGCCTTTCAGAGGACTACAAATGGACTACAAAAGTTACCTTCTGTTTCGTTAGACGGCAGTTTACTCCGATAGTTAAGAGAATACAACGCCACTTACAGACACTTCATTAACTCCGTTAACTCAGACACGTTATCAACGGCAATTTCAGCTGAAGCAGCCCTGGGCATCTCCTGAGAGTAAAACACACTCACTTCTACTCTTTTTCTGTTTCCAATATATAAAAATAAAACGATCAGACGTAGAGAATAACTCCAAACCCTGTGACTGTCACTCCATCACGTATCATTGAGATACGTAAATGGTTAAAGAGTTATAGTAGCTCAAAGAAACTCAACATTAAAGCTAACATGTCGCTGTTAAAGGGTTAAAATTTCCCATTCTCATTCCGGATACATTGATCTGCTTCTTTGACATGGAGGTTGAAGTGTCCCTCTTGCCTTACTTGAACCTCTTCAGAGTGATGTGATCCACATCCCCACTACCTTCCCATGTTCCACTTCCCATGTCCTAAATAGGTAAACATTCCTGCGGTTTAACCACCCTCTACCTTCAAGCTGTGTGAAAAACATACGTTGTAAAAGAGGAGTCCTTTAAGCATACCATTTGCCCTCATGTCTGCACTGCAGGCTCCCCCGAGGTCTGCGGTGGGCCTCATATTTTGTGCTGATAATCTTTCCTGGAGATGTTATGTTTTCAGGGTTCAGATTATGGAGGTTGAAGCCCTTACAGACTTGCTTTTTTTAACTTTAAATGCAACATCTCCTGAAAAAAAAATAAAGTTGACGTTCATGAGACTAAGAACTACTCTTGATTGCCAGTCATGTTAACTGATTTCCTATTTTCAAAGCAGTTTAGGTAGCATGGGAAAATGTCAAAGTAGGATTTGATGGAGAGAATGAAAACATCAGGCATGACTAAAGAGCTTGTCTTATAGTTCAGGTACAATCATGGATCACGGCACAGTCTCTTAGCTTTCCCTGACACTTGGCTTCATTCATGTAACGACACACTGTTCGTCTGGGGTTGGGCACCACAGCAAACTGGCTGTTAAACAACCACTGTCTGATGTTTCAATCTGCTTTGCAAGAGGAAAATCACGTGCGAAATGAAATATAATGTGTTACAGAGTAGATCAAATGATCATGAGCATTCAAGATTTTTTTCGTTTTAAGAAGAACAATTCCAGACCTGATCTTTAGGGACTTCTTTGAGTTGTATCTCAATTAGACTGTACCTTTTGTTGAGAAACTGTATGAAATTCACAAGCTAGTCCCCGAAATGTCTCAAATTGTTGGATGTTTTTTGCTTTTCCTAGCTTGAACTGCAGACCTTAATTATCCTTCTGTTACTATCTCAAACACTCAGATACTGAGGAGCGTGAATCTTACTGAAACAATCTTTGTGGGTGTTCTCACTCCCAACTAGTCACACATTGACGTTTGGCTAAGGACCCTTCCGCGTCACTTTTTGACGTTTTGGGTGTCACCAACTTGTCATTTTTTGACGTGCTGGCTGTTCTCCTGAAATCACGAGTCCCCAACCTCGGGGCCGCGAACCACAACCGGTCCAAAACCAGGACGTGGAGCGAACCGGTACTGCGTCTGGTACCGGTTTGGGTATGGTAGAAGTCTGGTACCACATCTGCTGCTGGGTTAGGGTACCAGTACTGAACGCGTCCCAAGGACCAGTGTGCGCCCAGTACCGCACCTCAAGGGTTGCGGAACCTCAACTTTACGAACATGTCAAAAAACGACAAGTTGGGGACACCCAAAACGTCAAAAAGTGGCATGGAGGGGTCCTTAACCAAATGTCTATATGTGACGACTTGGGGATGAGAATGTGTTGGTTTCGAACAGTTCTCAATCAGTTTTCAGCTCTTCACAAAGCCCTACCAATAAATAATGAATATTTATCACAGACAATATTTGACTGAAGGTTTTGCGTTATGCATAAAACCAATGGCAAAACTGCATTTTAGTGAATATGAATAAAACATTTTAGCTATTTTAAATATATTTGATCAATGTGTCAATGAAGGTTCTCATTTATCCAGGGGAGTTGAGTTGTGAAGATGAGGTATTTGAAGTTGAATTATGGTATTTGGACTTTGAATCTTTCTTAAAAATTTTCCCCACTCTGAGTGGTTTGGGTTCAAGCCCCACCTGGACAACCCACCAATGGGATATGTGCCAGGTTTGAACTCAGATTGATGAAACCACTTGGTTGAGTTGTGAAATTTTTCTAGAAAGAACATTTTTAGTCCAGATGCCATCGCTTAACTTCAAGACATATTTTCTAGCAGTGTTGTGACTCCAGTTGACTTTTGCAACTTGACAATGGCATCAGAATTTCTCACACAAGTCGACAAGGAGTTCGCTCAGTTATTGAAAATAAATGTAATAATACAGAAAGCAAGAAAATGTAGGAATATTTGCTTAGATTTTACATGATGGATTATCTTAATGTAGGAGTTGAATGCATGATTTCATCAAAAATATTCCCAAGTAAACCATTAATCAATATCCAAACCCCCTGGGATGCTAGAGTCTATCCCAGCCACCGTTGGGTCAATATTGGGGTTTACCCCGGACGGTTTGCCAGTCCATAGCATGAAAACAAAAGCGACAACCATACTCACATTCCCAATTGGGGACAATAGAGTCACCAATTGACCTAGAAGGTGCCAAAGAAAACCCAAGCATGTGTTAGAACATGTAAACTCCACACAAGGGACTAAGGGAATCTGAACAAATACCATCTTGCCATGAGGCAAAAGTGCTGACCACTACACCATGGTGCAGCCTTTAAATAGGATAAAAAGATTCCTTGGGGAAAAAAAATTATCTTAGCAGATTTTGCCAAAAAACAAAAAAATGTAATGAAAATTTTGCAAACAAAATAGTTCTAATTTATACATTAGAGTTCAAGCAAATGCAAAAAGCAGGAAATTCTAAACTTAATTTGATCAAAAGCCTAAAAAGATTCCTATTAGCACAGTTTTTCTCAGATTTATAGAAGAAAAACAAGACCATGTTATAGAAATCTTATGGGCATCACCTTTTAAAATATTCAAAAATAGCTACAACTGTAAAAAAGTAAACGTAGGAAATTCTTCTTATTGCCAAAAAAAATATGCATGTTTGGTCAGAGAGGATCCCCTGACCGAACTTACCTCTGATTGGTAATTGTCAATAAGCTCTGGAGGTGGTGCCTTAATGAGCTGGATGCATTAAGAACCTGTTGGTCCTGATCATTTCACAGAGGAGTGAATCAACCCTGCCTCTCCTGTGCCCATCCGGCTTTTGCCTTTGTCTCACACGGGTCCGCGAGAGTGAAACAAATCCAGATTCCTGTTGTTCACCGAGGCTAAAGCTTGAGGCCGGCCGATCATATCACGGGATTTGTGTGAGTCTGGATGCTGGGCACATGAGCACTCGCTACTTTATGCGGCCTCAACCCCGAAGCTGCAGCAACAACAGTTGCCTTTCTGTGCAAATGCTAGCGTGAGAATCAAAAGACGCCAAATTTAACTCCACAACAACTCCTGCGCCACACTGTTCTGCCTTTGGTCAAAGCAAACAGCACCTTTGACAACAGAAACGTAAGTTTTAGGGAGTAAATCAGATGTACAGTAACTAACCTGTCTAATCTGGCAGAGATTTCCAGACCTTCACACTCTGGGCTGAGGTTGCCCCCAGGGTGGAATGCAGCTGTGGATTATCTCAAAACTAATAAGCCACCCCCCTCTGCCACAACTGACAGCAAACACAAAGACTCCTGTTTTCCACTCATGTGAAGAATTAAAGAAATGTGGGAGACTCTGTGGGAATCTGACTTTGAAGGCTACATGATGAATTAACCAGATGGAAACTTCCACTTTAAGTCCAGAGGCGTAGGGCTTGATTAATTATAGGTGGCTTGTACCTCACATAAATCCATTGTTGTGTCCGTGACAAAGTCATTTCTCCACCACAGGCCATTGCCTTTATTATAAGCTGATTTGATTAGTTCATTACTACCCTCTTTGCTGACACGGCAACTTTAGGTGGTGAGGTTCATATATTTGTAGATGGTCATTTTAATAAGTTTGGATACAGAAAAGCTTAAATGGTCAAAAGGCTTTGAGAGCCACACTATTCTATTTTTGGAATCAAACATGGAATCTCTTTATTGTTTTGAAAACAGGAAGAAAGCATCAAATATTTTCAAATACTATTTTCTATGATCAAATGCATGTACAGTATAGAAAGCATAGTATGGAATCAAGAAAGCAAGATTATGTCTCCCAAAGAATTCCCCAAAATTGATTGAATTCCACTGGAATTGCAGAAAAACTTTCATTTGGTCTACTTTCACACTGCACCTTCAAGAGCAAGTTTTGTGCAGTTACAAAATCTTTTCGTTAAGTAACGTAATTATCCAAAGCATTAATCATAAAAGACCTGAAGAAAAAGGGAACCAGCACATTAATATAATTTTAATCTACATCTTTTCAATGCTTTATGCATGGTTAAGATCCTCTTTCGGCTATTTCTTGAAGGCAATTTAGTTTGATGTTTTTCTTTTAATTTTGAAATACACAGTACTATGGTCCTACGCTATATTGTGGTCCACCTCAAGTCACCCTTGCTGTGTCTCGGAATTTATTCAGTGCAGTTTTGCATATTTCTGCGTCCTGAGTGGCTGTTGACCTTGTCGATCAATTACATCCTTAACAGAATGCTTTCAGTTTGCCTCAATTATATAAAACTTCAACTGGTAGTAGATTTTTGCTTTCTTTCTATAATACTGAATTTATTTTTCTGAACCCTGAGGGTTTAAACAAGATAGAATTGAGAAAACAAGGTGTATAAATCATGTAAAGTGGGTCTAACAGCCTTAAAACATCTGTACTTCTACTTTGCAGATTTTTATTTATGAAAGTATCTCCAGAGATAAATGAGGGAAAACTGTACCTACTATATCTGTCCTTTTCTTTGTATTATCCCTTGGTATAGTCAAACTGCATTTACATTGGAGCAAATTGAGACATAGTTCTCTTAGAAACTGAATAGAACCTTCCCTCTATGTACAATGGCAGAGCACCTGAGAACGCAGGACGACTATCTCAAGAAATAAATTCTGGGCTGAACCATACACCTATTGTGTGACTGGTCCCAATTATTTATTTTCAAGTCACAAATTAGTAACTCCTTCATAAAACTACTAAACGCTTTGTTAGGGACTTTCTTGGTCTCAAGAAAGACCCACTCCTACCAGGTAATTTGTACCAAACTATGGTATTTTAGCCATGCTAGCTCTCATCTTACCTAGAATGGTCTGGACTGAGCCTAGTGTTTCTAGCACCTATGCAATCTATGGTGATAATTGTTGGTTTCTATCCACCAATAAATGGAAAGAAATACTCTTACAGGTGTGTAGAAAACAAGACATTTTTGGAGATAAAACAATATTTTCTGTTTTCTACCGTAACTGTTCATCTCGACCATTTAGTGATGACATCGGTTCAGTACTGTATTAGTACTATGCTCTTCCCATCATTGTAAACCATCCTCAGCCAAATTACTTACAGTATAGAACACAACGAATTGTGTCAAACATACAGTACAGTACAAAAAGTACTGAACAGATTGTCTGAAATTAATGCACTTTAAGTTAGATTAGGATTCCCAGGACAAAAGTTACCACCGTTCAGCTTTAATTGTATATGAAATTTTTTGCTAACTTACAAAAGAAATACTGAAAAAAAGTGGTGGTTCTAACATGAACATTCGAAAAATCAGAGCGGTTCCAAAAATTAGTCAAATTTCAATTGCTCTGTTCTTTTTAGTTAAATTGTAACATTGCTTGTGCAAAATGTTCTGTTTTTTTAGGACAACACATTCACTATCTTACTAAAAACTAAAAAATAACCAGTTTCTGTCTGTGCTGGATAGATTTGAAGTAGAGCAAAGACAGGGGATGAACTGATGGCAGCAATGGAGAACATTTATAAAACTGCAAGGACAAACGCGGTTTTGACTGTAAGTTCTTTCTATATTTGCAATATAGTTTTTTTGGATCTTTTGACCCTTTTCTATCTGGGAGCTGCCCAGTACAACCACACACCAACCTGTGACCTACACGGAGGTCCACTACAGAGATTGGAGGGAAAGGCTTTGTTCAATGGCATCACAGTGAGGTTGAAAAAACTTTTGGGTAACTTTTCCAATCCACATTTAATCCTGTCAATCTAAACTAGCCAACCTTTAGGTTTACAACTAACCCAACAATGTCCATGCTAAGACTTGATATTTGTCTCCTTTCAGGTTAGTTCTTGACATTGTTCCAATATTAAAAACTAATGGGCTTCTAGTTGACGACAGGATGTAGTTTTGACAGAATAGGATGTAGGCTGTGGTATGCACCTCATCCAATTTACATGCAGCAGGCTGTAGTTTACTGCTCTCCAGCTTTAAAATGAGGCTTACATTTTTTTTTTTTGGTTTAGGACTTTGTACGATGCTTGTTTCATTGTGAGTAAGTGTATTTAATTCTTAAGTTTGGGTTCTTGGGGAGCATAATTGTGTCCATGGTTCTCGTTATAAACTGAAAGTTGTGGGAAAATGACTCATAAATTAATTAAACGCAATGGAAGAGCTGTGAGTCGGGCAATCCACCACATTTTGTTTATTATGAAAAGAGATGTAAATTCTTGGTTGGAAAAAGAATGTGTTGAGTGCACCTGTGCTGTATCTTGACCCTTCGACTAACGAATGTCACAGATATCCTAATGGAAGCTCAATAAATGCTAAAAGGTACGCATTGAGATAATGATCTATAGTCTACGAGTAGGGCTGCCATGATTAGTCAACTAATTGACGACTAATCGACTTTTAAAATAGTCGACAACTAATTTAATAGTCAATTAGTTGTTACTTTATATTATATGGAGTGAGATTATAGTAAAGTTGAAAGTTGTAATGGCATTATGAAAGCTCTTTGAACTATTTTGACATTTGTTAAGGTTTTTTAGGCTAATTTGGAGTTTAGCTAATTTTTCATCTACATCCTAGCTGTTTTGGCTACTTAACGATTTTTCCAGGTTTTTTTGGGTTAGGTTTTTAGGCAATTTGGGCTAATTTAGTTTTTTTGTTTATTTGTTTTTTAGGCTATTTTGGAGATTAGCTAATATTTCAGCTGCATGCTAGCTTTTTTCTAACTTAGGCTTTTTTCGTTTTTTCAGGCTCATTTGGCAATTAACTGATATTTAATTTGCCTATCAGCTTCAGCATTTTCAGCTATCAACTTCAGAATTTTCAGCTATCAGCTTCAGCATTTTCAGCTATTAGTTTCAGCATTTTCAGCTATCAACTTCAGCATTTTCAGCTATTAGCTTCAGCGTTTTCAGCTATTAGTCTAAGCATTTTCAGCTATCAACTTCAGTATTTTCAGCTATCAACTTCAGCGTTTTTAGCAATGAATTTTAACATCTTCAGCATCCAAATTCAGCTTACATCATTCACACTAACATTATCACATGCAATGCTATATACAGTATCTAGATTTTAGTTAGTTTAAAGCTAATGATGGTTAAGATGTGCTTTACATCCAGTTTGCTTATGACCCGATTAGTCGACTAATCAGAAAGAATAATCGGTGATTAGTCGACTGTTAAAATAATTGTTTGTTGCAGCACTATCAACGACTGTTGTGTCTTGTCTTGATTGACGCCTTGGCTCCAGCTATCTCCAAACTTGTTGTTTATTTTCATGTATTTTTTAAGGACTGAAGTCTCAATATTATTCAGCCTTTCACATGTGGTGTCTACAAAACCCCCTTTTTACTTGAACATGCTTGTTGGGGAAGCTGGAAAATCGAGATTTGTTAACCAACATGAGTGGTACAACTCATAACTCAAAAATGCTGTATATTCTGGGTGGCATTAGCACTTCAGCTCTTCATCACTTCCTTATGAAAATTTCCAACTTAAATGTATTTATATTTTAACCCCATACGATATTTTCTTCACTATTGTCAGAGCTCTGTCTCCCCCTCTGGTCATCAGCAGGAGCAGTCTCCAGAGTTCTAACTCACCTGACACCAATCTGACAATCACCCACCTGCTTCTTAAGCAACACACAGAGTCTCACTCTGTGCGAAGTATTGTTTGTGCCACCTAGCCTTCATTACCGAGCGTTTCTATCTGAACCTGATCTTCTGTTTCTGACCCTACTTCATCTGTTTGCCTGCTGCCTGCCCTGACCCTAGCCTTGATTCTGACTACTCTACTCTCTTCTTGTTCGTGATTGTCCTCTGCCTGTCTGACAATGATTTAGCTTTCTGGACTTTCAGCTGTGCTCAGTTCCTGTCTGAACTAATAAACCCGTCTGCCCGTTTGAGACAATTATAGGGCGCTTTTAAAAACCTATAATTTTTTCAAAAAACAACAGTGCGCCTAATTATCCAGAACACCTTTATATGGGTTGATTCTGGCTGTGCTTACTGATGTCGAAGTGATTTTGACAAGTATACGTCGCTCTGTCAAGAATGTTTGGTTGGGTGCTATTGTGAATATGCTAACACAGCTGTTTTTTTACGTGTTTCTAACAAGGTTGGGAGTTAGCGTGATCACGGTTACGTTTGATTTAGTGGTGTCAGTCTGTTTTTTTTACATGTCGCAAACAAGGTTGGTAAATAATATTTTCTATATAAGCTTGTACGTCTAACGGCTCTAATGTGGCTAACGTGTATCGAGTTACTAACTAATTCTAGAACTACTGCAATAGTTAAAGTTTGTTGACTGCTGGATTTATCTCTGATTCTTTTTGTCTCACTTAATAAGCCTCATAGTGTGTTGCACCTTGTATATGACAACTTGAACTATTCATTGACAGAAAATACAGTAATCAGTTTCTGTAATTACTTTTTGCAGTGACTAGAATGTCATAATGTTATTTTTCTACTACTTTTTCCATTTAAGTTTTAAAGGGAAAACGTATCGTATTTGTTTGTTTTTTTTAAGCTCTATCATCTTCGATTTGCTCTAAGTTTGTCTTTGCTTTCTAGCCATCAAGTGTCAGGTGTGTCTCAGGTTCACACGTAACCACCTTGCCGCTGTTGTATTATCTGTCACACAGGCTCTTCCTGTTGGCCATTCTGCACCTCTCACCTGTTCATGCTCCCACGTGCAAATGCTCCATGCTAACAATGTAATACTGATTGAGGAACATCTACATGAACAGACCACAACAACAAGAATGACAGACACGTTTCTTTCTAACACATGTTTCTAATTTACACGACAAAACTCCATGTCAGTGGAAACAACAGAAGAAAACGCACTTCCATAGTTACATCAGAGCGTTTGTCAACAACACATGGTGGCCTGTGTCTCTGCTGCACTGCAATTTTCCTCCCAATAGACCATGAAAAGAGGCGCACTGCTCATCACGCCACGATGACAGAAATCCAAATTAGCCTAATTCAAGATGCTGACTCAGCACTGTGGTCAAATAAAGAGCTGGAAACATTTGTGGTCAATATTGGCCAAAGTCCTACAGCAGGAAAGCCACTGCAGCTAAAATAGGACCTAAAACAGGAATGACATCACTGTGTGCATTCACACAAACAGGTGAAGCAACTCTTCAGAGGAAGTATGTCCATGACTTGTGTTGTGCTGCATATTTCTCTTCTTGCAGTCATGCCCCTTTGTTAACATATATAATTGGTAGGTGTGTCTAAGAGATCTACAAAAGATAGCTGGGCTGTAAAGGTTCTCAATACAAAACAATGGGAAAAGGACTTTTCCGCTAAACAATCACAAGAGAAAAAAAGCACGACTGGAAGAGTGACCGAAAAGGTACAGACAGCGAGACATAATCAAATATTTGTCAGTTAATTTTCGGTCAGCACGTCTCCATGTCTGGGTTCGTGAGATCATTCCAAGACTCTCCCAGTACAATGAGCTTCACCGTCTACTGCAGGAGCTGCGTCTGAATGATGGTGCTTTCAGCGGTACTTCTGTGAAGACTGGCTGTCCGAGGAAGGAAAAAAATACGAATAAAATCAGAACTTTTTATGTCGTCTTAGTTAAAAAAAAATATATGAGGAGAACATTCAGATTCCCCTCCATGTTGGTTTTGGACTCCGCCCACTGATCCAATACATTCTCATCCCCACGTCGCCACATATTGATGTTTGGTTGATGACCCCGCCTCCCACTTTTTGATGTTTTGGGTGTCCCCAACTCGTCATTTTTTAAAGTGCTGACTGTCTGTATAATGTGTAATAACAGTTCAAGAGACAGTAAAAAAAAGAAAGTATTAATTTGAGCATTGTGAATCAAAGCTAATCATTTAATTACCACGAGGCAAAATAGAACTCTGGTATAATTTGCCGTACATGTAGGGGGATGAATGCTAAGTTACATTCAGAGAACTTCTCACCCACTCTGAAGCACAGGGGTGGAAACTCCATGGTTTGGGGATGCTTTCCAGCAAAGGGAGCATGACAACTGATTCGTCTTAAGGAAAGGATGAAAGAGGCCACGTATGAGGAAAGTTTGGGTAAAGATCTCAATATTTCATCCCCCACTATGACAATTAACCCAAACACATCACCATGGAAACAAAGGAGTGTAAAAAAGCATTTCAAGAATCTGGAGTGATCTAGCCAGTCTCCAGACCTCAATCCAGTAGAGCATCTGTGGAGGGAGTTGATTGTTGTCCAGCAACAGCCCCCCCCCTAAAGTATTCACAGCTCTTGAGAAGATCTGCATGGAAGAATGGACCAACAACAATGTCTGCAAACCTCCAAAAGACCCACAGGAAACTTTTGGCCAACCAGGGTCATATTAAGTGAGTTTTTGTTATATTTTCTTCTCCATTTATACAAATAAATTCTTTAAACATCAATGTATGCAATTTCCTAGGTTCTCTTTGTTTACCTTCTGTCTCTCACTGTGGAAGTGGGTCTTTGATGAACATTACAGACCAAACTCAACCTTTTAACTCAGAATCTGTAAGCGACAAATACTTTTTTATCTACCGCTAATGTAGTTTGTGCTTTAAGAATTGCTTAGGAACAAAGTTTTATGTTGAAAACCTGGCTAATGACACCGAGTTTCTAAAACATTGTTTTGATTCATTTCCATACCCTATATACCTTACAATAAAAACTACATTTTAGATCCAGCATCAAGTGAGTTAGTCAGAATAAATTAGATTAAAAAGTGAATAAGTCACTAAAGCAAACCACCCCTTAAGATAGAGTCTCTCGTGTTGAGACAGAATTCCAAAATTGCTTCAATTTTTGGTTCTGGTATTTTACAAGTCTGATAGTAAAAGTGAAGTAAAGCAGTAAGATTGAAACAACAAGTTTAAGTAGAGGAAACCTGACTCAATAGTTGAGATGTTTTGCTTTGTCACGCAGGTGTGTGTTTGTAGTCATGGAGCACGCAGCAGTAGCAGCTCTTCCACATTGCTGATCTGCTCAGGGTCCTTTTGTAATTAGCATGACTCAGCTGTTTGCATAAGCCAGGTTGACTTGTCGTTATAACACAATTTTATTTTGTCACGTGAGAATTGCACAAGAACCTGGAGTGAAGGCAGCAGATGGTGCAAACCAGCAACTCTTTTGTGTAATTAAATCATTTCATTTCAAAGATAATTCCTAGCTTGGTGATGTTTAGCGTGGAAGCAGACGCGGACACGTGCATGCACGTTTGTGTCTTTCCCTCACGAGGTAACTCGACACCGCTCTCTTTATGCTCCTCTCATGTGTTAAATAACAGGCAAAGGCGAGGAATAGAAGAAAAACAGTAAATACACCCACAGGTCAGGTGGGTGCAGCTGAACTCAACTGTTCAGGTGCTCCTTATCTGCTGTCTCGCCTCAGTAGCGAAGTTAAATGAGCTGTTAACAGTCTCAGAAATGATCTTTTACTCACCTCTGAAGATTCGGAGGCTACCAGAGACACCGGTCCTGTCCTGGGAGATTTCTGATCTGTTGATACTCCGGGCATCACAGGTGTACTAGAAGGAGAGGGAGGGGCTATAGCTTAGGGGGCAGGGCAATAGGCTGACACTTTCAAAAATCCTCATCAAGGTGGCGGACACTGGACATGATCATAATAGCAGCCTGAAAATTTTGTTTATCCGGAAATATTAAAGACATTTTTATCTAAGAGTGTTTTAAGAAAAAGTATAAAAATCTGCATTGACCGTTGACAACTGTGTATAAAATTATGTTTTATTACATAAAACATTTGAAGTGCAAGTTTTGGACTTTGGACATTGAATGCTTAAACTTTTCACTAAATTAGGTCCAAAAAGTAAAGTTGTAAGGCCAGGTAAAATGCCCCTGTATAAAGTTGTGATAAAGCAGGGGCCCCCAAACTACGGCCCGCGGGCCGGATTCGGCCCTCCTCCACTTTTGGTCTGGACCCCCAAACTGTTTTGACTAAAATACATTTTTTTCCGTTTTTTTAAGGCTAATTTGGCATTTAGCTAATATTTCAGCTTTATGCTAGCTGTTTTGGCTAATTTAAGTTTATTTTTTTAGTTTTTTAGGCTATTTTGAAGTTTAGCTAATATTTTAGCTGCATGCTAGCTGTTTTGGCTAATTTTTGTTCTTTTTCAGTTTTTTAGGCTATTTTGACGTTTAGCTAATATTTTAGCTGCATGCTAGCTGTTTTGGCTAATTTTTTTTTTTGGCTAATTTGGCATTTAGCTAATATTTTAGCTGCATGCTAGCTGTTTTGGCTAATTTAGGCTTTTTTCAGTTTTTTAGGCTAATTTGGTATTTAGCTAATATTTTAGCCTTATGCTAGCTTTTTTGGCTAATTCATTCATTCATTCATTCATTTTCTTGACCGCTTCTTCCCTTTCGGGGTCGCGGGAGTGCCGGAGCCTAATCCAGCTACTGATGGGCGAAGGCGGGGTTTACCCTGGACAGGTCTCCAGTCTGTCGCAGGGCCTCAATCACACACACATTCACTCTCACATTCACACCTAGGGGCAATTTAGAGTCACCAATTAACCTATGAAGCATGTTTATGGATGGTGGGAGGAAGCCGGAGTCCCCGGTGAAAACCCACGCATGCACGGGGAGAACATGCAAACTAATTTAGGCTTTTTTTCAGTTTTTTAGGCTATCTTTAAGTTTAGCTAATATTTTAGCATTATGCAAGCTGTTTTGCCTAATTTAGATTTTTTTTTTGTTGTTTTGGCTAATCTGGCAAAACAGGGAATGGACACAATCACATGATATAGAATGGTTCCAATACAGTCTTTGTTTATTAACGCTCAAAAAGAACCTGTGAAAGCTAGAGGCCTCGTGACACTCGTAGGTTCACAAGGCGATCTGGCTGCAGTTGGCAGGAGAACGCGGACTAAAATAGGGGGCCATGACGATCAAGCACCGGCGCACCTGTTAAAAAGAACGACAACCAGATGGGAGAAAAAGAGAAGGGAAAAAGATAAACACAACTACACCTCTGATCCAAATCCCCACACCATCAAGATGCTTGAACATTTTCATTCAACAGGCTCACCAAGTAGTCTAAGACCTGCTGGCCTCCTATAGGTTTGAGTATTTTTTACCCGTAGAAACTTCCTGAATCAACCCTGAAGGGCAGTTGTGACTAACGCTTCCCATGTGGTAAAGAAAAGAGGAAACACTCATGGAACTTGTATTACCACACTACCACCACTGTGACCTACAATGGTGAGTGGGATATAAACTTCTGCTTTGGAGCACTAAAGAGGCTTAAAAATGACTGACTACATCATGAGAATTGATAATGTTGTAATTTAGTGGTAGTGGTTCAAGCTGTGGGAGGCACAGAGGCGAGAGTGTGTTAATATGGAGTTGCATGAGAGCAGGTCACATGCAGTCTTATTATTTCCTTTTCTTTATTCTATTTCATTTCCTTCTTCCCAATCCACATTTGGATTTAGACCAGTTTACTTTAATACGATTTACAAGTTCTGTTTACATTTGAAATCCATTTCATTTCACCGATTGCATTAAAAGGACTTAACGACTTTAATTTCCTACCTTGTGTTTATTTGTCTTCAATATCCTGGGTTTAGTTTTGGAATTAATTTCAAGAGCTTTCGTTGGATTAGATTTGAGGTTATAAACTCTGTGGAAACATAAAAGAAAATACTTTGAATCAAAACTCAAGTTAAATCAAGGAAGCAGTTTATCTTAGGAAACAGGTCAGACATGTTGCATAGTTTAGTCTAAGAGAAGAACTTTAAAGGTTAAAAAGATGAGTGGATTTCTCAGTGAAAAAGCAAGCTGAAATTAGTTTGACACATTTTTGGTTTTAATTTAACAGAACACAAACTTGTTGTTCTTTGTTTGTATAGGACATTTGAATAAAGTAACAATTAAAAAGTTTACTTTACAAAAACTCAAATTACTACATTAATAGATTAAAATCAAATGTTTCTCTGCCTCTTCTAGCAGTTGTTTACATTGTGGGCTTGGTGCTCCGTCCCACACCCCTTTCAAAACTTCAACTGTAATATTCTTCCTAATCTTCAGTCACGTGTAGCCATTGTTGAACATTTTACTTGTGTGGTACCCCAGTAATAATCCTCCACGTGTTTCCTTAGGTTAGGGGATCTACAGTAATTCTCTGTTTGTCTTTCCATAACTAAATCCATGAGAAAGACTTAATGTAAAGGGTTGGACTGTTGCAACACACCTCCTGGTTGGCAAGTCGTATCATGGTCTGTAGGACATATTCACTGGCCTGTTGAAAGTGTCACACCTTATTTTTTTCTTTGTAGTTTAATTTTCTAGTTAAAATGCAATTTTCCCACTAGAATGGCATCTGTTTTGTATCATTGCTACTTAAGAGTAGACACATTTTCTTTAGAATTGAGTTGATAAAAGTTTCCCTCAAACCTCCAGCGTTGGCTCAAAGAGGATCTGTTCATATAAAGCACAAGTGAAAGTCAAGGCCCATGTTATATTTTTGTCATTAACTGCCCGACGTTAATAACACTGGCAACACATTGTAACACATTCTCATTCCCAACCCCTTTAGTGACTATTTTCATAGTTTTCCTAAAGTGCTGGCTGTTCAAATTCCAGCTATCCTAGGCCCGTTTATGCTGGGGGTCAAATGGACCCTGCAATGCAATGAACTTTTTTATTTCAGTGATTTTTGATCTTCACTGGTGTCCAATAACAGACATGAAGTCCTGTCCACTTTTGTCCATTTTTGTTATGGAAGGGATAGCCTGTCAAGGTAAGGGTAGGGTCTCCTGGACCCCAAAGATAGCACAAGGGTTAAATTAGGGGGCCCCAACCTCCTTAACCCTGTACCGGACATGGGTCCATACTGGACGCAGATCAGTAACAGTTCCAGATGCAGTACCAGTCGCGGACCATACTGGGGTTAGGGTACCGGTACCGGCTGTGTCCCGACTTTCGGTCCACTTTAAAAAGTTACATTTTTAAAGTTGTAAAAATGTAGTTTTAGAGTGTTCAATAACTGTTTATCCTGTTCGACCCACGACCTAAGAAGTGTTTGACACTCCTGCTATACAGTTTTGTTGGTTCATTTTGACATTTTTTCCTCCTCTGTCTTCTGATCTATGACTTTTCTTAGAGAGAAAGAACTGACAGTGAGAGCAAAGGAGGAAAAGGTGTGTAGAGATGTTTTCCTATTTAGAATTTGATTGGTTTACATTGGTATCAATTGGAAATGAGTCACTTGTCTAATGCTATGTTCATTTTGGGCTCAGAAACACGTCTTCAAATGACCACTTCTAAAGAAAAGTCTACTTAAACGCATGTATATGCATGTTTTGGGCCTCTCTGTTGAAAATTATTGCATTCACACAACATTACACACGATTTTAAGTCTGTTTTTGGGCTCTGCATAAAAAATGAAAATGCGTTGAAAGTTAAACTAGTTGAACTCTGACCAATCAGGGCCTTTGATTTGCTAGTACCATGCAAATGGCATACTTTTTTTTTAATACATAGAATGGCCAACTGTTGGTAAATTGAGAATGAAGGAGGAAATAGTAATTATGTTTTGTGCCAGGGCAGAAAACCATTGGTACGTACTGGGTCAAGAGGTCAACCATGTATTTTGGCCCTAATCCATTCAAAGACAGGTAACCAGTGTAAAGACCTCAGAACTGGACTGATGTGGTCTACTTTCTTGGTCCCTAAAGGTTAGAACCCAAGCAACAGAGTTCTGAATAAGCTGCAGTTCCCCGATTATTTTTTGGTAGTCCTGTAGAAACACTAGTCAAGTCGACTAAAGATAAACTAATTAACTAGTTTTTCTTTAGCTCCAAAGACAATAACCTCAATTTTGTTGTTTTTTACCTGAAGTAACTTGTGGCACATCCAGTCACCAATGCATTTACCTGAGCTTGTACAGGGTCTCGATCTCCTGGTGTCAGTGTAATATATATCTGTGTGTCATCTGCATAGCTATGGTAACTGATGTTGTTCTTTATAACCTGGGCCAGAGGGTCCGTTAAGGTCTGGTGTCATCCGCAGTTCTGCAGGAATATTATATATTTTGTAATATCTCAGGTCGTTACTGTAAACAAGAACATGTTCTTGGTTAGATAAAGGTTCAATAACTGAGGAAAAAGCACGGCCAGCCTGGTGTTTCTGTTGTGACCTGGACGCATGAACCAGATGGTGGTTGGCAGGCCTCAAAACTCTAGAATGGCTACGAAGAGTTCAAAGCTCAGTTAAGTAAGACTATGGAGAATTCTAGAATTGGTCAGGAGCCAGTGAAGTGAACTGAGTATCGAAATGATGCGTGCTCATTTGGGTGTTCATAATTAATAACAATCAAGTTGCTGCATTCCTACACCAAAGTACAAGGAACTAAAGGGAACATGCAGATACAAGATCACTGCAGCTCAGGGAAGGTTTCGGTTCTGCTAAAAGACACAATTTCCATTTGTTTGTCAAATTTAAAACAACTATCAAAAAGAACCCCCAGATTTCTAAGAGTGGTAGAGTCAGCTGTAGAGGTGTCACCAAAAACAATACTCTCTGTTTTTGATTTGTCCAAATCCAGAAAGTTTATACAAAGTTCTAAAACCTGATTGCAACTTAAAAAGTAAAATTGTGTTCTAGAAAGTACTGTAACTGCCTAAAAACAACCCAGTTGTTACTTGGTAAACTGACCTGGCTCCAGTTAGTTTCTTAGTGAGGGAAGCTAGGCGCATATTCCCGAGTGACTTTTGGGGGTTTGGTTACGGAGGTGTTGCTCCGATAGCTGTCAGTCTTGTTCGTCCAGGTCTTACTCGCATTTAAACGAATGGTAGAGTTTAGCAATGCCGTATCCTGCAAAGATGAGGATGACCAGACTGGAAAATCTGGCTTTAAATCATTTTTTAAACAAAAGAGTGGATCACATGACGCCAATTTTTCCACCAAACTGAAATGTTTGTCAGTTTAGTTTAAATGAAGCACGACTGAAGAAAAAGGAATACTGCATTCACAGCTGAATCATCAGAAAAGACCGCCTATTTTAAGTCAACCCACTTGGAACCGTCATGAACTTTGTTCATCTAAGAGATAAAGAATGTCAAAGTGTCTACTTGTGTAGACAAATACATCATAGAGTATGGCCAGTTCTCTCTAATTTATTGACCTGTCATCCCACTTTATCGTGGCATGTTGGTGATTCCCTTATAGCTTTATGGTCTCAGCTTAGACAGGTTATTGGTCCCTGTTTGCAGCACAAATGTATGTGTGCAGAATCAGGTATACAAAAATATGGAATCTACTAAGTACACATTGTACGCTCCCTTACATTTGCGCTTAAGGGAAGGGAACAATGTGCCTATTTTGGTTTTGTGTTAGCGCAAACAATCGGGAAGTAGTCATCATCTGACAACGTTTGGCTTTTGTGAGTCAGAGTGGGACCTGTGCATGCTGTGCACGTCCACGTCCCAAACCTTTAACTCGACCTGTGTCTCTGTCACCTCATTGGTTTTCTGAGGTAGACTGAGAGAATCAAGCTGACTTACAGAAGTGCAGGTGCCCATCACCACAAACCTGAATCATGCTTTCCCATCTGGCAGTCTAATGGATGAGTCTGGGTTTGGAGGTTGCCAGGAGAACAGTACATTTCAGTTATTTGGGGGAGGAGGAATGATGGTGTGGGCTTGTTCGTCAGGAGTTTGGCTTGGTCCCTTTGTTCCAGTGAAAGAAACTTTGAATACTTCAAGATACCAAGAACCCATAGAACACCTTTGGGATGAATGACAGCGGAGACCGAGATCCACTGCTTTAGATTGTCAATGCACTCAGTTAACCCTTTAACACCAGAGCTCCAGTGTTTATGTTCTTTCATTTACTATAACTTTTCAATCAAGTCAAGGTCAAGTCAGTTCTATCCGACCCTCCAGATCGTTTTATTTTATTGTTATTAATGGGTTGATGTTATCTTGTGCTTATTTACAACTTGTATAATTTTGACAAAATATATTTTTATGGAGAGTAAAATATTGAAAGTTATTTAATGTTTAAGTTGATTTACTGGTATACTGGAATAATTTTAGGTTAAAAAGTTACAGTTTTAAAGTTTTAATAATGGTATTCTGCTAGCTCTTTGGACTATTTTAGTATTCACTAAGATTTAGGCTATTTTGGTGTTTTGCTCATATTTCAGCTACATGCTAGCTGTTTAGGCTAATTTAGGCTTTTTTCATGTTTTTAGGCTGCTTTGAGGTTCAGCTACTTTTTCAGCTACAAGTTTTTTAGGTTAATTTGGCATTTAGCTTCTATTTTGGCTGGCTATCAGCTTCAGAGTTTTCAGCTATTAGCTTGAGTGATTTCAGCATCTTCAGCGGCCAAATCCATCTTATAGCATTCACACTAGCATTATCGCGGGTAATGCTATATATCTAGTTCATAATTATGTTAAACATGTTATGGTTTTAAAATTTTTAACATTTTAGTTTTAGAGTGTTTAATGAATGTTTATCCTGTTCGGCCCGCGACCTAAAATGTGTTTTGGATGTTTTACTCCCGTGATTTACACAATCAAATCAAATCAAACTTTATTTAAATAGCACCTTTCCAAAAAATCAATTTCACCCAAAGCGCTTACATAAAACAAAATCAAAATTTAAAAACAGAGAACAAAAGAATATTTAAGGAAGAACCCCCACCCCCTCCACACACCCACACACAAGCACAAGTTAACATATTGCCACAGTAGGGTCATCGATCGTAATGCAGTAATTCAATGTAATTCTGGTAGATTCTTAAAGCCCAACAAGCCGCTTTTTTCCCTCAGAATCTGAAGGAATTACGTTGATTATGTTAATGATTAAAATATTAAAGTACGAAAATTAATTTGTTTCAGCGTCACAGCGATGCGTCAGGTGTTTAAGGGTTAAAGCATTCAGTGAGCTCCTTTTTTTTTCTCAAACTGAAAGATATATATATATATATCTGCTGATTATCTATGTCGTGCAATGACAGAATCAAGTGGCAGGATATATAAAGAAAAAGTAGCAGGGTCGAGGATAGAACCTTGTGGTACACCATGGGACAGAAGATCCACAGATGAGGACGCCTCACCAATCCTGACAGAAAAACTTAGAAAATGGACTTAAAATCACCATGAATTTTTAGTGACTCCCGTGCTAGCAGAAATTCCCGCCTCACCTGTGTTTTAAAGTGAAATTGTGCTATTTTCCCTTTCTGTCCAGCAACTTCACAGGAGCAAACTCTTTAGTTTAAGAGAGACGGTGGAGCTTTTCCAAAGGTGGGATACCTGAACCCTTATTTTATGTCATTTTTTTATTTAATTTGTGGAGATATATAATTGTCATGACACATTTTGTTCTTAAAGAGCTGTAAAAGAGAGAGATATATAAAAAACCCTTCAGTTTCAAGCTGAAGTCATTCTGAACTCCTGAGTTTATGTTTGAAGTGGATTTCTCCAGAGAGGGCAAACCCTGGCCTCTCCCCTCTGCCCTGTTTCCCTCCGTTACCCACGCCCGCCTCATACCAGTCTGACTACACCATGTGACCTCTTCTCGGAGTCATTATCTCGTACAGTCTGGCTGTTTTGTCTCAACATTAAAATATTTAGATCCGTCTCTGTCACTGAAGCAGAGGTTAGACTTTTGTGCAACACAGACGCCTTTTCTTGTGGAAGGAATTCCCTAAACTTGAGCAAAGTCTGGTCGTTCTTCTCACATGAGAAAGAGCTGCAGCTGGAGCTCTCTGCTGCCCGTGTAACAGATAATTGCTCTGATCTGCTTAGACTGTGATACTTGAAACTCAAATTTGCGGTTGCGTTGGACAGCTTTTAAAAACAACATGTCATTTTACACACCCACGATGTGGTAGTAGCAAAAGCACCATCGACTTTAGACGCAGGTTATTACAAAGCCCTTCAAATAAAAAAGTCACATAATTTACATAGATTATGCTTTTTTTAAATCCATGTTAGCAACTTTTGGATAACTGGCTTAAAAAGGTGATATTTTGCACATTGTGCCAAAAGCTTAAAAATAAAAAGAAGGAAAATAAAATGTAAGAAAAATTGAAAAGAGTAGCAAATAAGCACAGTTTTCACAGTTGTATCTTAAAAAGTTTTATCTAGAGAGGGTGAGTGCATGAGTCCCCCTGATAAAACATCATTTTAATCAGAAATGAACTAAATCCTATTATCTCAAAGTTCAAAATGTGGGCTTGGTGATAAGACTGCAAATGGTTCACTATAATCAGAATATAGACCACAGGTTAATATAGCCTAAATGACGGTGATGTCTGATCCTTTCCTGAATAAAGTTGTATCAAAAATGTAATACTATTTCGGTTATTTAAGAACCTACATTGTGATTCTTTAAGCTATCCCATTGCGGGAAATGACATCACTAAACCAGTTTTTTTCCCAAACTTGAGTAAACAGATGGAGAACACCCAGTAGGGGTACTCTAGGACAGGTCAATAGTCCCTGGACCATCAAAAAAAGAAAACAAAAAAAACACACACCCTCTCAATCTCATTTGACGTTATTTTCAATCTAAAAATGTTTCGAAAAAAAGACAGAAAACAAACCGAACAAAAAAAATGGTTAAACCAAGCACAAGCAAAATGATTTAGATGTTACAGCAGGGGTGTCAAACTCAACCGCACAAGGGGCCAAAATCCAAAACACACCTTAGGTCGAGGGCCGAACAGGATAAACATTTATTAAACACTCTAAAACTACATTTTTAAAACTTTAAAACTGTAACTTGTTAACATAATTATGAACTAGATGAACTTTGATAGTGAGATTGCTGTAAACTGAATGTGGCCACTGAAGATGCTAGTGCTAATAGCTGAAGATGCTGAAATTGATAGCTGAAATCACTGAAGCTAATAGCTGAAAATGCCAAAGCTGATAGCCAGCTAAAATTAGCTAAATGCAAAAGTAGCCTAAAAAACAAAACAAAACAAAAAAGAAACAGGTTGGCCAAAACAGCTAGCATGTAGCTGAAAAAAGAGCTAATCTTTAAAATTGCCTAAAGAAATGAAAAAAACCTAAATTAGCCAAAACAGCTAGCATGTAGCCAAAAAAGCTAGTGTGTAAGTATTAGCCTAACTCCAAAACAGCCAAAAAACTTTAAAAAAATCCTAAATGATCCAAAATAGCTAGCATGTAGCTGAAATATTAGCTAAACTCCAAAATAGCCTAAATAATCTTAGTAAATTTCAAAATAAGCTAGTAGAATGCAAATTTTTAAAACTTTAAAACCGTAACTTTAATAGTTTTTTAGTAGTTAGGGATTAGGGATGGAATTCCGACACAGCCATAGTCTCTGTTCTGTTGATTTTTCAGAGCAATTTTGTATCCTTTTTATTTTTTTATTTATAACAGCGTCTGTGTCCTGATTGGCTGTTGACCTTGTCACTCAATCTCCTTAGTGCTGTGTCTTGTATACAGAATACTTTCATTTTGCCACATGTACATAAATCTTCAATCGCGATCAGATGCTTGTTTTCTCTCCATGATCCTGGACCTATACTGTATTTCTATGAGAGTTTGAACAAGAGATATAAGTTTAAAAATGTCCATGTCCGTCTGAGAAAAGACTATGAAGAGTATAGTGAGGAGTTTATTATTTGTAGTAATACTTCGTATTGAGCATCACATTGTAAGACTGTGTAGAGGAAACTCTTGGACGTCCAAGAACAAAATCCATCTACTCCTTAGAATGTTTTTGGTGTGTTGGTTCTGGTCTCTTACCTCACATTACCTCCAGAACAATCAACAACAACATGGTTCCTGGTTCGTGGGAGGATCAAGTCCATCCGGGGACATAAACTCAGAAGGAAATTGGGAAAAACTGAGAAATGGTCGATTCTATTGTGAATAAGAAAACTGAAGTGGGAATATCTCACAGTTAGAGTGGGAATGTTTCAGTATTCTCCTGGAGGAGGCAAATTATGAAACTGAGGACCAGAAAGTCAGGGACTTGTTTCAAAAATTAATTATTGTAAATTTAAGATTTTTCCTGTTGACGTGGAAAACTAGATGTTTTAGTCTTTTATGAGGAAACAGGGAAGTTGTATTTTCCAATTAAACTGTTTAGAATCTCTAATATCTTCTCAAAAACTAAGATCAGGTGAGGAAATACAAGTAGCACAAAGCACTTCTCAGCCACATTTGACTTTTATCCATTTTAATATTCACTGCTCACAAACATTTAAGTTTTTGGCTGGTTTTCCACTCGTGCTGATTTTGGCTTGATAATTATCTCTACTGGCAGTATGAGGAGATTCCTTAACCCTACAGAAGTTGCACAGGTTGTCCAACTTCTCCAGGATGGCACATCCACACGTGCTGCAGCAAGAAGGTTTAATGTGTCTCTCAGCACAATCTCCAGAACATGGAGGAGATTTCAGGAGACTGGTGGTTATTCTGGGAGAGCTGGACAGGGCCGTAGAAGGTCCTCAACCCCTCAGCAGGACCGATACGTGCTCCTTTGTTCAAGGTGGAACAGGCTGAGCACTGCTCGTGCCCTACAGAATGACCTCCAGAGGGCCAGTGGTGTGAATGTCTCTACCCAAACAATCAGGAACAGACTTCATAAAGGTGGCCTGAGGACCCCACGTCCTGCAGTGGGCCCTGTGCTCACTGTCCAGCACCGTGGAGCTCCACTGGCATTTGCTCAAGAACACCAGAATTGACAAGTCCACCACTGGCGCCCTGTACTTTTCACAGACGAGAGCAGGTTCACCCTGAGCACCTGTGATAGACGTGAAAGAGTCTGGAGAAGACAAGGAGAACGTTATGCTGCCTGCAACGTGGTTCAACATGACAGGTTTGGTGGTGGGTCAGTGATGGTCTGGGGAGGCATATCCATGGAGGGACGCACAGACCTCTACTGCCTAGGAAATGGTGCTCTGACTGCCATAAGGTATCCAGATGAAATCCTTGAACCCATTGTCAGACCCTACGCTGGTGCAGTAGGTCCTGGTTTCCTCCTAATGCACGACAATGCTCACGTGTCAAGAGTATGCAGGCAGTACCTGGAGGATGAAGGAATTGAAACAACTGAATGACCTTCACCATCCCCTGACTTAAACCCAATAGAACATCTCTAGAATCCATTAGGCGCCGCCAGGACTCTACAGCAGCTCAGGGATGCCCTCACACAGATGTGGGAGGAAATGCCACAAGACACCATCCGTCGTCTCATTAGGAGCATGCCGCCACGTTGTCAAGCATGTATACAAGCTCGTGGGGGGCCACACAAGATACTGAAAAGCATTTTGAGTTGCAGAAATGAAGTTTTGGAAAAAATGGACTAGCCTGCCACATCTTCATTTACTCTGATTTGATGGTGTCTACACAATTGAGCCTCTGTAGGTTGAAAACTTTTATTTCCATTGAAAGACTTGGCATCCTTTTGTTCCTAAGACACTGTCCTGTCGTTATTTGTATAGATATCCAACTTCATATTGAGATCTGATGTATCTAATGTGTTTCTTTAAAGTGCTCCTTTAATTTTTGTGAGCAGTGTACATATATATATATATATAACTTCAAGCCATTTTTGCTGTAATTACAACCACGCCCTTCCTACAAAAAGACCTGGAGGTTTTCCTGCTGACTGAAGTGCTGTTACGTTCCTTCTGACAGGTTGTTCTAGCTGAAGCCTGAGGGCAAACTCGTACGGTGATGAGCTTGTTTGGCATGTTTCAACACATTAGCTTTGTAGCTCAAGACTTTTATCTTTGTGTACAATGAGGACAGGTCTCACTCTCCAGAGTGAGAACTGAGCTGTAGTCGAGGAGCTTCTCAGCTTTATCCTTCTAAATTCTCAGTAGTTCACACGTTTTTGCTGCTTCGTCGTGAAATATTTAAGAGCTGCGACCTGTCGGAAACCCAAGAACAGATGCCTTTGTCACCTTTCAGCAAGATCCTATTCATTAGAGCTTCTGGAAGAGAAAAGTCTTTGTTTGGTTCTGATTGTCTATGTAAAGAGAAACTTGAACACCAAGGACAGGTTTATGCCTATTTAGACTTTTTAACCACAAGTGAAGATCTCTAGAAATGTTTCACTCTTCCAGTCACAATAGGTAAAGCCTTAGGTACTAGTACTCGTACAGAAGGTTGACCCGTATGTGTCTACAGGTTTTTGGGTTTAACAGGCTCAGGACTGTTGAGTATCTTAAGGGGAGCACAGGTGTTTCTTGCAGTTCTCTTGTGGTTAGCCAGCATTAGGGGTGTCATGAAAATGGAACGTACCATTTTCCCATGTTTAGCAAGTGTATTGTGAAGTGTTTCCGAGGCATATGGAGGTTTACGGTGCCCCTTACACCACACTTAGTGAGGTGTATGGACTGTTAGGTCACTGACCACCACAAATGCAGACGTGCCTGTAGGTGCTCCTGCGTCTCACTGACTTTATCCCTATGTACCTTTACTTCTTGTGTTCACTATAGCCTCGTTACGACTGAGCGGTCCAGTGGTTCGATCTGGTATTTTGAGCGTTTCAATTTTTAAATGTACTCATTAAACCTGAGGTGTCGAACTCAATCTCACAAGGGGCCAAAATCCAAAACACACCTTAGGTCGCAGGCCAAACAGGATAACCATTTTTAAAACTTTAACATTTTGACTTTTTAACATAATTATGAACTCGATATATAGCATTACCTAGAATAATGCCAGTGTGAATGCTGTAAGCTGAATTTGGCCGCTGAACATTCTAGTCCTCATAGCTGAAAATGCTAAGATTGATAGCTAAAAAAGTTGATAGCCAGCTAAAATATTAGCTAAGTGCCAAATCATCACAAAAAGAGAAAAACTAGGTTATCCAAATTAGCTGAACTTCAGAATAGCCGTAAATAAAGAGGAAAAAAAAAAAACCTAAATTAGCCAAAATAGCTACCATTTACATGAAATATTAATTTAACTCCAAAATAGCCTATATATATATATATAGCGAGCCTTAACTGAGTGGAAAAAACACACACCAGAATTAACTGAACCCTCCCGTACTATTCTTTACTAGACCAGACCGTACCAGACCGCTCATTGATAACGAGGCTTATGACTGATCACCAGCAGCATGCCTGTAGAAAAAAATGTACTGTAACTATTACGGAGTGGTGAACAACCTTGACATTTTATGCGGTTCACTTGTGTGCCTTGAGCAGGTTTGACGATTCTTTTGCAGCCCATATCCACCCGTTAAGGCAGTTGTGACGAAGGCCTTTATATCAGTAACAAAACCAGAGCACAGTATTCACAATTGCCAGTATGACACCTGTAGGATGTTAACACAAGAAGTCCACAACTATCACTTGAACTTCACTGTTGGGTCTCTTGTGCAGTCGGCAGGATTGAGAGGTGAAAAAAAAGGTTGGACAAGCCTGCTCTTACCTACTTCACCCTTGTGCTAGCTCTGACCTGTTGCCTACAGGATACTTGTAGAAAAAGTTGTCCATGAACTACTTTTACACATTTTTCACCATATCCACCCCTAAGGGCAATTGTGACTAAGCCTTAAAAAGATCCCCCTATTTCCTTGGTTGACATTTAGACACAAAATCTTCAACGTTGACATCATTCAGAGGTCATGTGTGGGGTTTATGATCCTTAATCCAGGCCAGAGTTGAGATTCATGAAGCAAATAATCAATGCAACTCTCAAGAATCTCTTTGTACGAAAGGAAAAAGGACACTGAAAACACGACATCATCAAACCCCGAGGCTAACACCTGGTTAAATACGCCAATGCTTAAAGGATCAAACCCAACAACCAAATCCTGTTAGAGTTGAGGTTATGTATGAATAATTGTTGCCATGTGAGGTTGAAACAAAAATTCACATTGAGAAGATGAAGTGTACACATCAGGGAAACCTATACTATGCAATTCTGTAGAGCACGTGTGTCTAAGTCAAGGCCCGGGGGCCAGATCCAACACACTGGGTAATTTTAGATCCTTTTTCTTTATTACTAATTCCCAATGTTTGTTTTGCGCGTATTTTTTAACTTGTATAACTTTGACAAAATGTATTTTTATGGATAGTAAAATTTTGAAAAAGTTATGGTTTTAAAGTTTCAAAATTTGTC
>NC_050513.1:3374329-3383356 GCF_002922805.2 Oryzias melastigma
TACTAAGATTTTTTTAGGGCTATTTTGGAGTTTAGCTATTATTCAGCTACATGCTAGCTGTTTTGGCTAATTTAGGCTTTTTCTCAGTTTTTTTGTGTCCATTTTGGAGTTAATATACTTTAGCTACATGTTAGCTGTTTTGGCTAACCTGTGTTTTTTTGTTTTGTTTTTTAGGCTAATTTGGCATTTAGCTAATTTTAGCTGGCTATCAGTTTCAGCATTTTGAGCTATTAGATTCAGTGATTTCAGCTATCAACTTTAGCATTTTCAGCTATCTGCTTTAGTGTTTTTAGTTATCAATTTCAGCATCTTCAGCTATCAGCACTAGAAACTACAGTGGCCAAATTCATCTTTAAAGTTTTAAAAAAATGTCATTCTGCTAGCTTTTTGGATAATTTTGGCATTTACTAAGATTTTTTTTGCTTTTATGGAGATTAGCTAGTATTTCAGCTACATGCTAGCTGTTTTTGACAATTTACGCTTTTTCGGTTTTTTGGCTGTTTTGAAGTTAGGCTAAAAGTTACATGCCAGGTGTTTTGGCTAATTTAGGCTTTCTATTAAAGTTTTTTAGGCTATTTTGGAGTAATGCTAATATTTACACGCTAGGAGTTTTGGCTAATTTGGGCTTTTTTCATTTTTTAAGGCTATTTTTTTCAGCTAAATGCTACCTTTTTTAGTTAACCTAAGTTTTTAAGTTTTTTTTTTTTTGTTTTTTCGGATAATTTTGCATTTAGCTAGTCTTTCAGCTAGCTATTAGCTTCAGCGTTTTCAGCCATTCACCTCAGTGTTTTCAGCTAACAGCTTCAGCCTTTTTAGCTATCAATTTCAGCATTTTCAGCTATCAGCACTAGCATCTTCAGCAGCCGAATCCATCTTACAGCATTCACACTAGTATTATTGCAGGTAATGCTATATATATATGTAGCTCATAATTATGTTAAAAAAATATCGTTTTAAAGTTTTAAAAGTTTAGTTTTAGAGTCTTCAATAATTATTTATCCTGTTGACCTAAGGTTTATTTTGGATTTTCGCCCCTTGTATGATTGATTGACCCCCCCCGCCCCCGCTGTAGAGAATCAAACATACCCTGGAATACTTTGTCCACAAGGATATTCAGTGTAAAACAACCTAAAAAAAATAAATAAATAAATAAATAAATAAATCAAAGCACAAACATGACAGTAACTTATAGTGTTTCCCACTACCAACCTTTTGGTCCACTAGCACATCTTTCATCTGCACTGAAGATCATAAGAATACACCAAGGCAATAAAGATCTCTACTGCACAGATTCTGACAGCCACGTTGCTGCCGGTTTGCAGGAAGCACCGAGAGATTTACAGTCGGCGGTCTCTGCAGTTTTTCATTACCGTCCTCCGGTGATGAATTACTCAGAGAGACGCTCGACACCTGCCGTCCAATCACATCGCACCTCATGGCCTGAAAAACAAGAACTTTGGGGAATGCAGTGTTCACTTGGTATTTGGCAGTTTCTTTCACTGATTTATTTGTTGGATTCCCTCTTAATCCTAGGATTATAAATTCACCCACATCACTCCAACAACAAACAACAATCAAACGGAAAATGAACAATTCATCCTTGACTGCAGAGTTCTCCAAAAATAATGCTGGTCTTGTATGTCACTTTGCACTTTCCATGGATTCTCCTTGAAAATCCTTACTCACCCTTAGGGCCGTCTTCCTATCTAAGCCCTTAATAGCCTCTGAAGTAGCATTAGCACTTGGTCATAAGGTCAAAAATGGCTTTTCTTGGCATCTGTGACTCGTGTACACAAACTTGCCTCTGCAAGAAGCAGCTAACTACAGCCATCAAGTTGTGATTAGAGGCTTTGACACACGAAGGACACGTCTCCCTCCATGCGTCACCTCGTATCTCCCAAACAAAAGCATTTCTTGAATACTCAAGGAGTTTTTTGTTTTTTTTTTTCTGTTTGTTTGCTAAGACTTTTGGCTTAAGTTAAGCACCAAATCACAGAAAAGGTATTTGTGTCTGGAATGCTCAGTGCAGACAAACCCTGGCTCCAGCCCAAAAACACTCGAGTCCGTGGAGACGGAGGTGGGAGACGGTGGACCCGAGACTCACAAAAATGTTGCTCAACCCTGACAATAGCAAACGCTCTGTGGACCCCTCCTAAAACACAATCCAGGAATTCCTCCTGTTCAAAGCACTCGTGGTAGTGGCATGCTGCCATCTAGTAAAAATAACTTTTCTCCAAGGAGATATTAAGAACCACACGGCTAATTCAGGAGGGAAATCTTTTGGCTTTTTATGTGGAAAACAAAAGTAGGTAAATTAGCTAAAAACTCGATATTTTCCTTCTTTCTATGAACAATTTCAGTTTAACAAGCCTTTGAGTGCTAAATAACTAGAAGTCCTCGCTCTGGCCTTAAGGCTGGAGCAGAAAAATGAAGGGCCACCAAAATACAAGTCGTAAAAATGTATGACAAAATAGGCACATTTTTGCTAACTTTGTAATCAAAATGCCCAACACTTAAAATAGACAACACCTAATTAAGTAATCATCGTGCAAACAAAGCATTTAATATATAATTACATGCTAAGCTAAAAACTCTAAGATGTTTGATGTCCACTGTGATATAAAAACAGAATCAGCGATTGAGCAATGATATAAATTGTTAAGTGTATGGAGAAATGGTGGTTGTGTACCCTGATATTTAATTAAAGCTTTCATTTTGGTGTTTGCAGTGATACAGCATGTCTTTTTGCAGTTATTTGTCTTTGTTATTTAATTCCATTTAATTTAAAAGAAAGTTTCATGAAGTACTTCATGTACATTTTTACTGTGAAGCTTTCTCCAGAATTGCTAAATAGCTAATTTAGCTAACAGGAAGTAGCTTCTTCAATGCAGTTTTCTGGTTTGGTGTTGTTGGATAGAGATTACCTGGATTATGAAAGGTTAAAGCCCTGGTTTATCATACAACATAATGTATAGACAATCACATAATAATAATATATTTTTTTAAATCAAAGCAACTTCACCAACAACAGTAAACGCTATCAGGCCGATGCATTCTCACTTCCAACTCCTCATAAATGGAGGTATGGTTAGGGCCCCTCCGCGTCTCTTTTTTGGGTTTCCCAAGTTGTCCTTTTTTGACATGCTGGCTGTTCCTATTAAATCACAGGTCTCCAACTATTGAGAAATGGTCCTGGATTCAGTACTGGACGCTGTACTGGACATGGTACCCGACACGGTAATGGATGGGGTAATGGACGCTGCATTGGACATGGTAATGAATGAGGTACTGGACATGGTACTGGATGAGGTACTGGACATGGTACTGGACGCCATACTAAATGTGGTACTGGATGCTGTAATGGATAAGGTAATGGATCCGGTATTGGAGATAGTACTGGACTCGATAATGGACAGTGTACTGGGCATGGTACTGGATGCTGTAGTGAATGCAGTACTGGACAGGGTACTGGACGCCGTACTGAACGCGGTGGTGGATGTGCTAATAGATGCGATATTGGACGTGGTACTGAATGCAGTACTGGACGCGGTGATGGATGTGCTAATGGACGCAGTACTGGACATGGTACTGGATGTGGTAATGGATGCAGTACTGGACGCAGTACTGGACACAGTACTGGACACGGTATGGGACGTGGTACTGGACATGATACTAGACGTGGTACTGGACGCTGTGTTGGACGCGGTAACGGACATTGTACTGGACGCTGTACTGAACGTGGTACTGGATTATGTAATGGATAATGTAATGGATCCGGTATTGGACATGGTACTGGACACGGTACGGGATGTGGTACTGGACATCATATTGGACGTGGTACTGGACGCTGTGTTGGACGCGGTAACGGACATTGTACTGGACGCTGTACTGAATGTGGTACTGGATTATGTAATGGATAATGTAATGGATCCAGTATTGGACATGGTACTGGACTCTGTAACGGACAGGGTACTGGACGGGGTACAGGACAAGATATTGGACGTGGTACCGGACGCTGTGTTGGACGTGGTAACAGACATGGTACTGATGCGGTACTGGACACGGTAGCAGAAGCTTTAAAAGACAGGTTGGGAGAAGCGGTAAATGACGCGGTAGTGGAAGCGGACGCTGTACTGGACACGGTGATGGACGCAGTATTGGATGCAGTAACGGACGTGGTACTGGACGGGGTACTGGACGGGGTACTGGAATGTTGTAGCAGAAGCTGTAACGGACGCAGTAGCGGAAGCGGTAGAAGATGCGATAAACGACATGGTGGGTGAAGGAGACACGGTAACGGACGTAGTACTGGACGATGTACTGGACGCAGTAAAGGACGTGATAATGGATGTGCTAATGGACGCAGTATTGGACATGGTACTGAACGCGGTACAGGACGCTGTAATGGACGTGGTACTGGATGTGGTAACAGAAGGGGAACTGTGTTATGGAACAGGTCTGGTGGGCATTGTGTGGGTTCGGGACTCCTGGTTAGCATCTGTGGCCCTGTACCAGGCGGGCCTTGGACTGGTACCAGTTCGTGGCCCAGAAGCTGGGGACCCATGATTTAATTGGAGCAGCCAGCACATCAAAAAACGACAAGTTGGGGGACACCCAAAACGTCAAAAAGTGGCGCGAAGGGCCCGAACCATCCGTCCATATACAGTAAGCTGAGAGTGAGAATGTGTTGAACATGAAGGTCATATCCTTTTTTTTCACTTGGTTTATCAAACTTCATGAAGTGTAAAAGCAACAACAGTGTTGGACAGAGAGCAGAAAGTAACTACAAACTAGTATTGATCAACAACAGTACAAAGAGTCTTTGCTTTTTCTTTGATGGGAAAATATTTAGATAAAATGTTCATCAAAGCCTAATGTGGTCAACTTTAAAACATTGTGAGCAGAGTCCTGCTTAAACACCGACAGAAATCTAATTTTACCAACTGAATCTTAACAGTAATGAAATAAAGAGCTTAATAAACTTGAAATGAGAGAAAGCAAACAGTTTGTGACATTCAGGTGACCGTGACTGACTAACCATGAACTGAAATCCACTCAGGAAACCAATTAAGTGAAACAGAAACAGCTGTGGGAATCACAAACCTCAAGATGCCGCGATGGGGGAATACAGGAACAGAAGGACATCAATCTAAAAGTTCACTTCATTGTTTACATTTTGAATCATTTAATTTACCACCAGAATCATTTTTATTGGTTTAGATTGGATAATTGTCTTTAGACGATAAACAAACAGCAAAATGTGCAGAAAACAGAGTCATTACATGACCACGGCGTCTGGGATTTAGATGAAACGCTCCCAAAACATCCCGTTAAATGAAGTTTAGTGAGTTCAGTTGCCCCCGCGAGGGCTCTCATGCGCACGCAGGCTCCCCTTTCCTCTGGGAGGATGTTGGACAGGAAGTGGAAAGGTTCAGGCTGCCTCTTCCTGCACCAACCCATGCCAGCTCACCGTGAGAAAAACCGACTTCAACATCCTCCCAGATGAAGATTCGCTCTCTCTGTTCCCTGCTGGGGCCCAAACCAGAGAGATATGAATCTACAAACATGATTCTGACGGTCTGCTCATCAGTTAAAAGGAAAAAAAGCTGATTGCACTGTGGCGAAGAGTGACTTTGCAGGGGAAAGGAGGCTGGAAAACTGAGCAATAGAGGAGAAGCAGAGGAGGAAGAGGGGAGGTTTAGCGGTGAGAGTTTCCCTGATGAAGCACAGCTGACGCTGCAATCCTGCAGCTCTCTCATGACAAGCCTCACCACATCAACCCATTGACTTTATTAGTCAGCCTTCCTCAGCTCAGGCCCACACACACACTGCTGACCCGCTGCACTGTGCCGCTCTGCCAGGCGAACGCCTCTCCTCGCACTCACAGGCGCACACACGCACCCTTCCAGTCCGGCAGACGGGTACATCCACCGTCTGGTGTTGACGCTGGCTATTGACCCGCGGATTCATGAGCACGGCTCCTTTCATTCCATGTTCCACCTCAGGGTTGTAGGAAAGATAAGATAAAGAAACTTGTTTTTGTGGTGGACATATCTCTGCTGATGGAAGCTCTTTTTAGGGTATTTGGATTGAAACCTTCATTTGACGACACAGCAAAAATGTATAGAATTTTCTTATGTTTATTATGGTAGTTATGGCCAACAATTTTTGTTTTTAGGCCTTTAACATCAGAGATTTCGCCGACAAAATTTTTATACTTTTTAAACTGATCCGGCCCTCCCAGTAATTCTATCCGGCCCTCCAGATCATTAATAAATATATAAATTTGACAAAATATATTTTTATGAAGAGTAAAATATTGAAAGTTATTTAAGGTTTAAGTTGATTTATTCTGAAATAATATTCCTGAATTTTTATTATTCATAATTAGGTTAAAAAGTTACAGTTTAAAGTTTTAAAATGTTCATTCTGCTAGCTTTTGGGGCTACTTTGGCATTTACTAAGATTTTTTTTAGGCTGTTTTAGAGTTTAACTAATATTTTAGCTACATGCTAACTGTTTTGGCTACTTTAGGCTTTTTTTTTTTAAGTTTTTCACCCGTTTTGGAGTTAGGCTAATATTTAAACACTAGTTGTTTTGGCTTCTTTAGACTTTTTCCGTTTTTTAGGCTATTTGAAGCTAAGCTACGCTTTCAGCTACATGCTAGCTGTTTTGGTAAACCTACTTTTTTTTCTTTTTTTTTGACTAATTTGGGATTTAGCTAATTTTAACTGGGTATCAGCTGTAGGGTTTTCAGCTATTAGATCCTGATTTCAGCTTCAGCGGTTTTAGTTCTCAATTTCAGCATCTTCAGCTATCAGCACTAGCATCTTTAGCGGCAAAATTCAGTTTACAGCATTCACACAAGCATTATCAAAGGTAATGCTATATATCTATTATATTAAATCATAAAAATTACAGTTCTAAAGTTTAAAAATGTAGTTTTAGTGTTCAATAAATGTTAATCCTGTTCGGCCCGCAACCTAAGGTGTGTTTTGGATTTTGGCCCCTTGTGTGATTGAGTTTGACACCCCTGTCCTATTGTATCAGTGAGTCCGTCTAAAACAAAGAGGCGCTCAGCTCTGACCTGTTTGCTCAGCTTCTGGAAGTTATAAAAGGCAAGCAAAATCCTCGAACTGGATCACAAAGCGGTGGAAGTACCGCTGAAAGCGTCCGTCATTCAGACACAGCTCCTGCAGTTGATGGTGGACCTCACTGTAGTGGGAGAGTCTCTGAAGGATCTCATCAATACATATGTCTTCCACAATGTAGCAATGAGGGGTTAATAACTTCTGATGCTAGCTCCTCCCACACGTGACCTTTGGACATCAGCGTAGCAGCAAAATGAAATGAATTAAAACAGAGGTGATGGACGCGTAACTGACAGACGAGTTGCGTTTGTGAATGCAACTTCAAATGATAAACGTAGTAATTGACCTCAATATTTTCATTTTGATAGACAGCTCCAGTATCAATAGATGTGATCCAGTTTGTAAAGCCTGAATTCATACACAGACCTAAGTGAAAATGTTGGTTATCAATATTTTAATCAAAGAGAACCCTACAATGTTCACTGTAATAACAAATCAGTGAAAGTTGTTTTTTCAGATTTATTCTAAAATGCAAATTCATGAAACCAGTCTGAATAAAAAATGATGGTTGCCTAACCTGATGTGTCAAATCAGTGTGAACAGCATGTAACGGCATTCTCCATGAGACTGACAGTAGAGCATTCAGTACACACAACCAGAGTTCAGGTGATGAGTCATCAGTTTTTTTCAATAACACTAAAACCCTCAATCATTATTTAAAAAAAAGGTTATGATTGAGTCATATTTACCCACGTTCTCTGAACCATCTACACACTATTTTATGCAAGTCATGTTTAGGCCACAAGTGACAGATGACAGGTGCTTTAGAAAAACCGTGTTTGAGAAAGGCTCAACATGAAACCTCATTGTTCAACCAGCAGTGCAGCAGGTGACATTAATCCTGAAATATGACAACATGTCAGCTGCTTTTTCAGAGACTTTAGCTGTTGAGGCGTGAGGGAGGAGAGCCTGACTGTTCATAGGCTGAACCATAACTGGGACGTCTTAGAGTGAGTTATTCTCGATTAAAAATAAAGCTCTGTTTACAGTTAGCCTTCTCTACTGGGGGCCACATTGTGGAAAGAGTCTTTAAAGGCTACAAAGTTTCAGGTCCATTTAAGACGGGCATGTCCAAAGTCCGGCCAGTGTTCAAGTTTTCACTGGCCCCCCAAGCTCACGTCAGTTAAAAACACTTGATAGTGATTGGGTTCTAAGAACTGTGTATATGACTGATTGAGAACGTTGTGTTTGATTGGCTGAAAACGAGGGTTTCCAGGAGAAGTGGAAATTGGCACTTTTTTTGACTAAAACACAATTGAATTGTCTTAGTTAGCTTGTCTAGCGTTGCCAGACAGGCTAACTGGACGGAACATTGTGAAAAATTTATGAGTCAAATGGAAACACTGATCGGGAGCAACACTGATCACAAAGCCTTCAATCAATGGTGATTTTATTCAAAACTGTGTGATAAAACGGTGAAGAATTGAGTGTTTTGTCTGTATCTTGGTTTTATTATGTACATTTTCTCTTATTTGGCATTTTTTTGTTATTCTTTATTCAGATTGATGTATTGATCTGGTCCTTTTAATGTTTGACTATCTTGTACCTGTTTCTTGGTTTTGGTCTAGTCAAGCTGTAGTTGAGTTTTGTGGATGAACCAGTGAATAGTCCAACTTTTCTAGAGTCATTGGCAGAGATCAAGTAAGTCCTTTTAAACAGTTATTTGAACACGATTGAAGTTAGCAAACATATTGACTCATTCATAGTAAATCTACCAACGGGAGAGCTTATAAACTAAGAAGAATGGAGCCTTTCAAAGCTTTTTCACATTCTTCCTCTATTGTAGCTGAAGATCTCCTTTCTTGCTCTCCCAATGTTCCTCTACCACAGGGGTCTCAAGCTCAAATCAGCCGGGGGCCGCTGGAGACAGAATCTA
>NC_050513.1:3383433-3385437 GCF_002922805.2 Oryzias melastigma
CTACACATTCTTAAACAGCTGCAGCTGGACCACATGCACCCCCTAACCCCGTCTCCTGATAAGCCTCGGGAACAGTTGGCCCCCATTTGGAGACGAGTACAGCCTGTTCATTAACTCCTTTATCAAGTGAGAGAGAAGTTCAGTTCTGAAGAAAACTGAATCTGTTTTTCACATTTGATATGGTGAAGGGGGGTCGTCTGCGTGGGATGACGACGACAAACTTTGACCTTAGCTTGTCTTAGAGGGAAAACTTTAAAAGCCACTGTTGGGTTTGGGAGGCTGACAGGAAGACGCAATGAAACACAGATGCGCTCCCTCTTGATTGGATTTATTATTAACACATAGAAAAACAAGCAGCCAAACGCAGCAAGCTGGGATTTTATCTGCAATAACCTTCAGCTAATGCAGCACAAATGCTAGAAATTAGCGGTTTTTGTTCATAGGAATGAAGCTGAAGGAGGTTTTTTTTTTTTTCAGAGAGTTGGAATGATAAGCTCTTATGTTCGCACAAGCACATATGGCAGAAGAATGTAGATGAGGGTCAGCCCATTTGAGAACATGCTTTTCTTTGTGTGAAACGATTCAAAGAATTAGACAAAAGTCCAGAAACATTGGGAAAATACTAGGGATATCATTTTTTTTCAGCTGACACCAATAACCAATAAAAATACTAATATTTAAGTGTCTGGAATAACACAAAGTTTAGAGATTTCCTTTTTTTCTTTATTAGAACTAGTGGTGCCACAAACGCTTATTTTAATAGTCGACTAATCAGCGATTATTTTTCCCGATTAGTCGACTAATCGGGTCATGCGCAAACTGGATGTAAAGCACACATCTTAACCATCATTAGCTTTAACTAACTAAAAACTAGGTATATAGCATTACCTGTGATAATGGAACTGAAGATGCTACTGAAGATGCTAGTGCTGATAGCTGAAGATGCTGAAATTGATAGCTTAAAACACTGAAGCTGATGACTGAAATCGCTGAAACTAATAGCTAAAAATGCTGAAGCTGATAGCCAGCTAAAAATATTAGTAAAATGCCAAATTAGCCTAAAAAACTGTAAAAAAAGACCCAAGTTACCCAAAATAGCAAGCATGTAGCAAATAATGAATAAAATAAATAAATATATTAAATAATGAATTAAAAAGCTGGCAAATCAGTATGGAAGTTTATTAGTTCCATCAGACTCTGAATTTTTTTTATGTTAAATTTCTGACCCATTGAAATTTTAAGTCTCAAAATTAAAAACACAGATTTTTTTTTAAGATAGAAAATATTTTTGGGAGCATAAAATTTTGCTGTTTAAAAAGCAAGGGTTGAAAAAAATTCACAATAAAAATTCAGAGGTAAAAAATTCAGAAAAAAAAAATCACAATAAAAATTCAGAGGTTAAAAAATTTAAGGATAAAAATACAGAAAAAAATTCAGAGGTTAGAAGAATTCAGTATAAAAAGTTCAGGGGTTAAAAAAAAATTCAGAGTCTGGTGGAACTGAAAAACTTCCATAAATCGGTAATAAATAAAATAATAATGACCATACACCAGATACATATTACTGAAGAAACCACATATTGACTGACTGGAGAAAACCATTTGTTGTCACGGTTGGGCAAACAGGAGGAAACCCAGATGCAGGAAGAAACACATTGGAGATATAGTCCACAGGTTTTAATGTACATCAGCCATATTGTTCACAACTCACAGGGCCAGGAAACAAGGCGAGCCGACACTAAGGGCTGCAGCAGAGTTCCTTAAATACACAGAGTCTTAATTGCTGAAGTGCAGGCAGCTGTGACAGGATCCACAGGAGGAGGGGTGGAGTCACAGCAGTCTGCACAGAAGCAGAAAGGGAGGTAACTGGAGCAGAACATGACATTTGTATTCAGTTTCAAATGTCTGTATTAACAGCCCGTAATGTACTTTACCAACATAATGTCAAGGATGGTGGTGGAGGACCCAAATGCAGGAGACAAGACATGGTGGCAGAAACTCAAAG
>NC_050513.1:3386546-3393049 GCF_002922805.2 Oryzias melastigma
CCTGGTGGGCGGGACCCTCCCCAAGGACCTCGTGATTTCCTCATTCCTGCTGACACACCTCCCTTTGAAGAAAAAGAGGCTGAGGACCGTCCATCACCCATGCATTGGGCTTTTTTGAAGTTTTTTATGCTAATTTGGAGTTTAGTGAATATGTTAGCCTTATGCTAGCTGTTTTGACTAAATTAGACATTTTAACAGTTGTTTTTAGTTAATTTAGACTTTTTCTCTATTTCTTTTAGGCTGTTTTGGAGTTTAGCTAATATTTCAGCAACATGCTAGCTGTTCTGGCTAATTAGTGTGATTGCAGTATGCAATCAAACTATTGTTCTTCTTTTTTCTTATACTTCTTATTTTCTTTCTTCCGTACGTTTTTTGTCCGCCTGTAACTTCTGCATACTTTATCTGATTTTAGTCATTAAAGTATCCAAAATGTTCATACTATTAAGGACATTATTGCTCTCTGCTCTCTTCTGCAACTTTTTGTTTTTCAGCAATTTGGCAAATTGCTGCAACTTTTCCCATTGAAATGCATTGTGAAGGCTCTGCAGCAACTCCAAACTTTGTGCAGTTGTAACTTCTGCATACTTTATGCTATTCTGAAAATTCAAACATGTACTCGTTCTGCTATTGGTGGACTTTTCTGCTGTCTGCTTTCTGCCGCACGGCGACAGAAACAAATTTTTTGTCAAGTTGCGAGCAGAAAATTCCCCGCGCGGGGTACGAGAATTTATCACGCGAATCACGTTCGGTGCTTCATGGCTCCTCCTCCACCCAGCTGACTGGAGGAATGACTGAGTAAGCGAGGTATTGGACAGCCCGCTGATGTCCCGCCTCCAGAGTCACATACCTCTCTGTGATTGGTTCGTTCACCTCTGCACACAGCACTGTCATTCATATCAGCCTAGCGGGCCGCACTAACAGTAATCTTTCATATTGAGACGCGGGCCGCAAATTATCATCCCGGGGGCCGCAGATGGCCCGCGGGCCGCGAGTTTGAGACCCCTGATTTAAATACTCGATTATTTGTTGATTAGTCGACTAATCGTGGCAGCAGTAATTAGAACTACAATAACCTCCACATTGCCAAGAACAGTACAAATAGAAAATATAAAAATATAAGTATAAACTTAGCTTCAATATTAAATCTTTTTATCAGCTGCATATACTACGTGCAGCCCAGATACCCACACTTATTTTAAGTGTGTTCAAGGCTGGCTTTTGTTGTTGGCAGTGCATACTTAAAGTCCCATTAGCTGTCACACACCTAGATGTGTTAAATGTGTTCTCCGCATTTGATCATTCCTGCGGAGGAGCGGTGAGCTGCAGACACAGCCGCTCTCAGGAACCATTTGGTGGTTTAACCCTAACCACGATCCAAACCTTAACCCTTCCTCTGGGTCCATGCGGCCAAGAAAAACATTGAGCACTTATAGACATTTAGAAAATTATGTGAGAATAGTCACTATCTTTAAAAAAATAAAATAAATAAATAAAAAAAGGCTAGATTAAGTGTTTTTAAACAACAAAAAATAAGTAGGAACAGCTTAGTGTAAATCGCCTGTCTATTTTCGCCACAAAACAATCAGCGGCTGCTCATGACTGTGTTACAAATATAGTTAGTGCTGTGCTAGCTATTGGGCTATGTTAAAAATGTTGTTAACATACCTATGCTAAAAATGTTTTACCCTAGCTAGCTGTCTGAGATTTTTGCTAGCGAGCTTTTAAAAACATAGCTAGCAGTCTGCCATCTATTGGGCTAAAAGCTCAAACTGCTAGCTATGTTATAAGCTAGCTATGTTAAAGGCATAGCTATTTTAGAAATGTTTTTAAACTAGCTAGCTGTCTGAGATTTTTCCTAGCGAGCTTCTAAAAACATAGCTAGCGGTCTGCCAGCTATTTGGCTAAAAGCTCGGACAGCTAGCTATGTTAAAGGGATACCTATTTTAAAAATGTTTTTACCTTGGCTAGCTGTCTGACCTTTTAGCTAGTTAGCTTTTAAATACATAGCTAGCGGTCCACTAGCTATTAAGCTAAAAGCTTGGGCTGCTGGCTAAGTTAAAAAGAGAGTTATGTTAAAAACATTTTTAACCTAAATGTAGTTTACTGAGGAATTTTAGGCAGTTTTGGAGTTTAGCTAATATTTTAGCAGCATGCTAACGTTTTTGGCTACTTTTTATCTATGTTTTATAGGCTAATTTAGAGTTTAGTTTCTATTTTAGCAGCATGCTAACAATTTTGATTAATTTAGTTTTTATTGAGGAATTTTAGGCTATTTTTGAGTTTAGCTAGTGTTTAAGCAACATGCTAGTTTTTTTTTTTCAAAATTGGCATGTATTTGGGATTTTTAAGCAAATTTTTTACTACAAATTTTTTAAAATTTAGGTCAACTTTAACTTTAGTTCTTTGACGAAATTTCCTTTTTTTTGTTTGTTTTTTTTTAGCAAATTTAATATTTTGCAAAATAGCTTTAGCATTTTCAGCAAATCCCGTAGGCAGTTAAAGTAAATTCCATCACCATTTTCACACTAGCATTAACGCAGGTAATGCAACTTTTCTAGTCCTAATTAGTTTTTTTCTTTATAGCCAGTTATTCAAGCTATAGACGGACCAATCAGATGCCTCAGTAAAAATTCCACCTTCAATGTTTGATCGATTTCAGTGGGAGGGGCGTGGACTTTGAGCAAGCAGGAACAAGCTCACTCCTGATTGGCAACAGCAGTTCCTCTAAAAACTGGGCTCAGACCGACTCGGACTAATCGGTTGCAAAATGGCGGTGGACGTATCAGAAAGTGGCAGCGAAGGCTCTGGTCTGATTTTGCTGATTTTGGAGGTAGGGCATTTGTCCTATGTCCAGCTCTTATAAACAGTCTATGCGCTAGACAGAAAGTCGGGGGAGGGAAACATCTGTGGGATATATTGGTGGGATTTTTGATATTGGACCAATACAGATACTGGCACTGATATATCGGCCATTCCTACCAGAGACAAACACAAAATAAGATCTTTAGCGAAAGCAAGATTGTCTGAATCAACAATGAGTTTGATAAACACAGACATTTTCTGTCCACTGAAGACCCAAAACCTCACATACAAGCATTACATCAAGAGGAATGACGGAATGGACACAGGGGACAATCAACGAGCTGTGCCCTGGAAGACCTGCCCATCTGCGGGTGACGATCCGGTGAGGTCTGGGTGGAGGCCTGGAGGGTGTGGAACGAGGAAGCGGAAAGCTTGGAAGGGAGTGTGCCCCCCCCCACCGTCTGAATGTTCCTTTCAGGCGAAGCCAGAGAGATCCTTCGCACACCACACACATCACTCTTCACCCCCGGTGACAGGAGCGGCTTCCTCTTTCACACACACAGCAGGTCCACATCAAAACTCCCACTTCGCCTTTGATGTTTCCACAGGAGACCCTGGAGCCGGGATCCCGAGCCGTCGAGGGGAGTCGGCTCTCCCGACGTTGAAGGAAAGGCGTCACAGCTCCTAAACTCCATCATCCAGATCATTTGTAACTTCGTTTGAGCGTTTGACCTCAAATAAACACAAAGCTGACTTACATCCACATCACGTAAACCAAGACGGTTCGGAGAAAGTGAGCGGGAACCAAAATATGTCAGTCAACGTTATTACTTTTAAACGACTTAGCGGGGCTTGAGCGTGAAACATGTGAGGGAACTCATCAGGAGTCACGCTACAGCTGACGTTTTATTGAAATACTTGAAGTTCGCAGTCTCAGCGTGGTAATTAAATACTTTAAAGTCATGTTAACTTTGATGACAGTGAAAAATGGAGGTTCTTTCCAAATATTTTCCACAGAGTAGCTTCTTAGAAAAAAACAGACATGTGGTTCTGATTCTGTCTTCTGGGAAGTCACTTCTGGATGGACCACAAGGCCAAGCTACGTTCCTCCAAGGTTTGGTGATGATGGACAGACAAGAGCCACCGCTGGTTACTGTTTTTTTGAAGTAGAAGTTTGAAGAGAGTTCTTCCTCTGTTCTCAATTACTTCTATAGTAGGTCTGGGTATCGATTAGAATTTCCAAAAACGATTCAATTTGATTCTCAAGAGCCTCAATTGATTCGATTCTGATTTTTTTGCGTTTCTTTCGATTCTTCAATTAAATTCAATTTTTAATTTCACATTTATACACATTTGTTTAGAAATACATTAATAATCTACTATTTAGTTTGAATATATTTCCATTAAGCTGATACAGTTCAGATACTATAAAATGTATTATTGAAATAATAGTTAATTTCATCCAGTGCTACATGGATTCTCTAAAGGAGAAGTTCAACCAAAAATGTTCAGATCATTAAGATTGTAAACATTGTTCTGGGCGTTTTAGTTTGCTCGATCGCGCTACAGCATTACACCTTATTCCAGAAGAAGAGGACAGTATTTTGAAAAAACTATGTTTTAGAACCGTAAATGTTTACTTTAAAAATATTTCCTTTGAAGAGTTTGGAAAATTAATGTCTGTAAGTTTATAAAGATGTTCATTTAGTCAGAAATGAATGTTTAGGTCCACCGAGCGTTAGCATTAGCCGTCCTGTGGGAAATTCTATTGGACGTTAGCATTAAGCTAGCGGACTTTAGCTTTATGTGCTAAAATAATTTATGTTTTTATGAATTAATCATTGATCTATTAAGCTTAAATCGATTCAAATCGATTATTTGATTGAATTAACCCATCCCTATTCTATAGTATTAATGGACTTTAGCTTAATAAGAAAAGTTGGAAACTCGGAAACACAGGTGTCTTGAGGTGTTGTTGTCATACATGCTCCAACTAACCAGCCATTGAAGCTCCTTATTGCCCACCTGATCCAGGTAATCAGCAGTGGATAAGACAGGATTTCTGATAAACCAGAAGGATCATTTCTTTCTTCTTCACATCAGACTCGACCACCTGGTGACGACTCTGATGAAGACGGAACGTTGCCATCAAAACATGTCAGGTATGCATATATATATATATATATATATATATATCATGTTTCTGGTAACACAAAAACCAAGAAGTTATTAGTTCTATAGACACTATGAACTTCATTGCATTAAGCCAGCAGTATGCCTGACCCTCGAGGCCTGGAGTCTGTCACCCGGTCCTAAAATATTTTGAAATGGTGAATACTATAATACTTTACTACCTTCTTAGAAGGCCCAAACTACTTTACACTATGGGCATTTCCACTGCCGAACACTGGTGTTGACCTATAACCACCAGGAGTAGGGGTTCAATGCCCAAGGACACTTCAACACATCGGCGGGCAAGGCAGGAACTGAACCAGCAATCCTCTGATCAGAGGTCAACCACTCTACTTCTACTAGTTCTGTATTAATCCTTTAACTCTGGAGTTTCAGCTCCAGTCTTTACAATCTTTCAACTACTATAGCTCTTCTATAGCTCTGTGTCTCAATGTGCTAGAACCACTGGTTAATGTATGCTTTCTGTGCTCTGTTCAGTTAAATCTCTGGCTAGTCTTCAGGATTTGTGTCGTGCTTTCTGCTCTTGGGTTACCTCTTTTGCCTACCGTCACATTTCACAAAATCACAGAATCGGCTGATTCATGTCAACTGCATAAATGATCAAAGTGTTATGGTATGTCAAAGAGTGCGTCTCATTACAGTGTCGCTGGTGATATCGCTGGTTTCTAAAGGTTATGGGATGGTAAATAGTCATTCAGAGCTGACACCAGCGACAGGAAATGACACGCTCTTTAACCAACGTAACTCTACGATCATTCACGTTATTAACCCTTCCACTCTAGGCTTGTTTACATAAAAGTGGGGTCATCTGGACCCCACAAGACAGTGACACACAAGACAATTTCTACTATGTCAAAGTCTTTTGTATTTGGGTGGCTGTGCCATCTTTTAGTCTGTTTGGGCACAAAACATGAATCAGAGCAGGAGATGGTTTTAGAGCAGAAGTCCTGGTTGAGAATAGATGGATCTCTGTGACAAACCAACACAATCTCAACCCCAAGTCGTCACATGTTGACGTTTGGCTAAGGCCCCTTCCGGGTCACTTTTTAACCTTTGTGTCCTTTGGTTTTTTGACGTGCTGGCTGTTCGTAAAACCAAGAATCTGCAACCGTCTGGATGCGGTAACGGATGTGCACTGGTCCTTGGGAAAATAATTTCTACAATTTCTAACACAGTTGCAAATTTGCATTAGGAGCCTCTATGGGGCCCCCCTCAGTCTGGGCCCCTAGAATTAGCCACCTTTACACCTCCCTTTTGGCGTTCCAGCTCGGGACACATCCATTACCGGCAGCCTACTGGTTCTCGTCCACTATCTTGTCCGGTATGTGCCTGGTACCGCGTCTGGTACCGGTTCGAGTCTGGTACCACATTTGGTCCTGTGTCGGGTTAGGGTTAGAGGGTACCGATGAGCTACGCGTCGTGGTACTTGACCGGTTATGGTTCGCAGCCCAGAGGTTGGGGAACCGTGATTTTACAAACAGCCAGCACATCAAAAAACGAAGAGAACG
>NC_050513.1:3393542-3394196 GCF_002922805.2 Oryzias melastigma
GGTACCGATGAGCTACGCGTCGTGGTACTGGACCGGTTATGAGAGGTTGGAGAACCGTGATTTTACAAACAGCCAGCACATCAAGAAACGACGAGTTGAGGACACCCAAAACGTCAAAAAGTGACGCGGAGTGACTAAACGTCAACATATGACGGCTTAGGTGAGAATGTGTTGGACAAACAGGAACGTCTCATTACCTGAATTTGAAAGATTTCCAATGAGTGACTGAAAATTAACACTCAAACAGGACAATCTATTCCAAATGAACTTATATGCTGTTTTCCCCTCCACCACTTTGTCCTTTTCTTTTTGGCTCTAAGTCGGAGCCACATCTGTCAGAAAGGGGAACAGATGTTTTCCAGATGATCTTCATCTGGCAGGTTGTCTCCCTTCCTGCTTTTTCTTTTTTTTTGTTAGACAGGTTTATCTAAATTTGTCCTCAGCTTCTGTTTCTTCAGTCTAGGAAACATCTATCCTCAACGTCAAAGCTTTTCTCCTGCAGTTCATCCACGTTTCTCCTTCAGTCTCAGCGATCTTGTGAGGTTTCTCTTCAGTATCACTGGCGTCTATCAGAGCGTGTTTTTAATTAGTTAGAATCAACCAAAAACAACATAAACTTTCATTTACATAGCGATTCACGGCCCTAAGAGTTGG
>NC_050513.1:3394321-3406579 GCF_002922805.2 Oryzias melastigma
CCCCTCCCTGAATGACTCCTGAGCTTTTGCTTGATTTAGCCAGCTGGCATTCCTTCTCCGATACATCTGACTGTAGTAACGAGGGAAAACGGCACCGTTCCACTGTTTCTCCACGGGCCCCCCTCACACCTTCAGCTGGGATGCGTGTCCCTCTTTTCATAACACATTTCTCAGCCAAACTACACTTACATCAAGCCCATCACTCCCCAACAGATCCCTTTATACAAATGTACCCGAACCTGGAAATGATCTCATATCATAAACGTAGTTTCATTATGTGGATATATAAGATTAGGGAGTGGAAAGGCGGGGACACCATTTGTGATTCTTCTGTTGAAGAAGTTGCTTTAATAGTTGCGTAAATCCTCATTTGGTCACATGGGGTGTAGAAGAATTATTATAACAAAGTTTTGACCATGGTTGGTGTCTTCACACCAGAGCTGTTGGTTTTCATTAGCATCTGTATAAAAATGGGCAGACTGCGTGGTCCATAGACATATAAAACATATAAGACATATAAAACTGGACTGACTTTACACACATGACTAAAATGAAGCCAAACGTTTGAAGGACACTTTAACTGCTATTCAGTCCATCACAACACCCATGCATCCACCAACTTGGGTTAATACTAGACACGCTACCATCAGTCGATCCATTTTCTAAACCCAGTCTTTTTCAGGGTCACTGGGCTGCTTGGGCCTGTCCCAGCAACTGTTGGGGCAAAAATGGGGTACACCCTGGATAGTTTCGCCAGTCCATTGCAGGGTCATCGTACGAGGAGAACATACAAATTCCACACAGAAAGGACTCAGCCGGGATGCGAACCAGGGCCTTCAAGTTGTGAGGAGAGGTTGTCAACCACTACAACACATTCTCCTTTCCAAGTCGTCAAGTAGTGATGATTGGTCAAAACTTGACCCTAACATGTCGGTTTTTGACATACCAGCTGCTCCACTTAAATTAAGACTCCCCAACCTCCGGGCCACAAGCTGGAATCAGTCCAGTATTGGGATGTGTATCGCACTGGTAACCTTAACCTAACCGTAACCCGAAACCAGACACGGACTGGAACCGGTACCGCAAGACGGAACCGCACGACAAAGGACAGTGCTAGAAACGCACGCCTGGTACCACGTCTGGTACACTACCAGACGTGGTACCGGTTTGCAGACCAGGTAAGGCTTAGGAAGAGAAAAAGAGGATGGAGTGCACGCTCCATGACCATTCCTGATTACAAACATTTCTCCAGCCATCCCTGATCCCAAATGTCACACACCTGAGTGCAAAAAAATGCCCTCCCACGTCCCTGGACAATATGTATAGCTAATATAGACGTTTCTGAATGCCTTATATAGGTCTCTAAGCAGGTAAGTTCATTTTAGAAACAAGCACATTGTTTTTCATTTTCAATTTTCTGGGTCAGGGCGCATCCCAAGAACTGGTCCGCATCCGGTGCAGCGTCAGACAAATCGCCCGTACCCTTGATTTAATTGAAACAACCAGCACATAGAAAAAAAAAAAAGGCGAGTTGGGGACACCCCAAACATCATTTTTGATGTTTAGGGTCTGTTGTCAATATGTAATGACTTAAGATTGAGAATGTGTTGACCACTAAATCACCATCCAGCCTGCTAACATCCAACAAAAATTGTCCAAATTTGAGTCTTAACAAATTAGAGCCCACTGTCATCAGTAATAGAAGAAAACAATTTACAAGTAACAGAAAGTATTCTTGAAACTAAACTTTACATAGATTTACGTTTAGTTCGAAGAACCTGCTTCCAATAAGTTCTGGTGGAACTTTCTGGGTTGCATCACATTTGGGAATGTAATGTTGGGGGTTGGGGTTGTTATTTGTCTCATTGGTTTGCTTTTGGCCATAATGAAGCCAGTTATTCAGCTCAATGTTTGGCTATGACATTACCAAACCTCAGACTTTCTAAAACCGTCCAAGTAAGTTGTCCAAATGACTTGCCAGCACCCAGCAAGGCCAAGCAAGACCTTGAGGTTCTCGTGTTGGTAAATTAGAGACATTTTCCCTTTTTTGTGAGTAATTTTGGTCTCAAATATAGAGTGAAAGTGTGAGGTCTATTTCCTGCTGCGATGGATTCTGAATTTTTGCCAAAGTGATGAAAAAATGCCTTGGAAGTATGTTGTTTTTTCTGTACCATTGTTTGTTATTGGAATGAACACGTGTGTAATGGACCACTTTATTGGCTTTTTTTTTAACATAATCTGGCTCTAGTTATTTTCAATTTTAGACTTGGCTCATGAAAGAAGAGAAAGCCCATTTTCTGTGCCAGAGTTTATTTGTTGGTTATTCTGCTTCATTTAGGCAGGTGGTTTTTTGCTGACTAAACATTCAGATTATGATTCGCCAGAAGACAGGAGTCTTATTCCCCTTCAAACTTTTACAGTGAAACCACTTGTACCAGAGAGGCTATGCAGCAAATCGGACAGAAAGTCAATCAAATTAGTAGATTGAATCAAAAGTCTCATACATTTTGGGTTAATTGGGTTAAAGCCCAAATAAATCCACTTATGCTACCAGACAGGATTTAATAGAAAACAATACATTTCCATTTAACATAATTGTTGCCTTCAGCAACTTCTTTAAAAAATTGGACTTCCCTTTATGAATTTATTGCAGATCTATAGCCTTTGGTCCCTATGAAAAATTCTTGTATTAACTCTATGCAAAAGTTGCAATTGCTGACTCAGCCCCTCCCACATCTAAGTATTCACAGCACAGTGAAGTAGTCTTAGCTAGTGCTTCATTTGACACTACCCATGACCAAGTGGTATTACAAACACTTTGGTGTCACCGATGCAATTTGGCCCTCTCTAGTGCAATATAAACAGCCAACGCATTGTCACTCTCAACTCGTCATATGTGGACGTATGGTTTGGGCCCCCTCCGCGCCACTTTTTGACTGCCTGTTTGCATTGAATCAGGGGTCTCTAGCCCTTGGGACGTGGTATTGGACATGGAACCGGCACTGGATTAGGTTACAGGTCTGGTACCTGTACCGGTTCGCGTCTTGATGGTTGGGGACCCCTGATTAGCCACGTGGCCTCGTACAAAGTAGCCTTCGGACCTGTACCGGTTTGCTGGCCGGAGGTTTGGGACCCCTGATTTAATGGGAACAGCCAGCACGTAAAAAAAAATGATGACTTGAGGGCACCCAAAACATCAAAAAGTGGTGGAGGGGGCCCGAACCATACGTCCATACATGATGAGTTGAAATATCAAACCAATTCAGATGGTGATAAATGATCAAATCTGGTTAATTTAACTGCTATCTCTGATACACCATAAGTTTAATTTCATAGTTTTGCTCGACTAATTTATTGACGGCTCCATGGACAAAGGGTCCATCTCAACCCAACCCCACCCCCAAAGGTTTGTCTGAAAGAAATATGAACAGGATTACGATGAGCCCATCTCTGACAGCAGCAACCATTTGTGTTTAATGGGTTTAGGTTGGTTGCTGGTCGAAAGAGTGTCTTTCATGGAGACAGAATCAGTGAAAACCTCCCTGAAATATAAACCGTCTGTTGTCAGAGATAACCTTTTACAATAACAGGACAAAAGTTGGAATTGGGTGTACAAGTATTAAAGAATCTTTCCTTATTCTGGGAACAAATCCAACATGAACTTCCATGTGATGGGCTTAAGGCACTGAGAGCGCCAACAGTGAGCCTGGAAAAAAAGCGCCAGTGTTGATGTTCTTTAAAATACTGAAACTCTTCAACCATTTACGGAAATAATGTAATTCCAGTGGACTCTGCCTTAAATGACAAGACTTAATTAACTAAAGACATTTGATATAAACCCTTTATTTGTTGAAGTTCCTATCATTTCTTTAAGTATATGGCTCTAAGGTTACAGACCTCTGGTCTAATCATCGTACTCCTAATTTAAATGCAAATCCTTTATAATTCTGATTAACAAAAATGTAAACTTTGAAAAAATGTTTTACACTGGACCCCAAAATAACCCTAAATGACCCCCCTCCCCCCCAGCATATTTCCTCCGGATAAGAATCTAAATCTGTCCTCTCACTCTGTGTCTCTCCTTCTCTTCATAGTTGTTGTGTCTCTCTCCAATTAGACATCTGGAGACGATCTGGCATTTTCCTGTGTGTTTACATCTCCCAAGATGCTGACAGTGTCGTTTTCAGCGACAGCAGACAGGGTTAAGATGTGGGACGCTCTGCTACAGAGAACGAGCTTCTCCTCCCTAGCGTGTCCGCGATGAGTTAGACTCGTCGCGTTAAATAGAACGATAAAAGACGTCTGACTAACTTTGATAGTCCGCGGTCAACAGGAGGTGATTTACGCCGGTTTTTTCCCGCCCCGGCCTCCTCTTCATGAGGTTTGCGTGCTCCAGTTCCCGTCGACAATCACACACACTCGGATTCCTGCGCTGTTTCATTGCATTAGCATGTGGTAATGTCAGCGGTGGGCGCCAAACCAGACTGGGGTTGTGTAAGTCCTGCTGTAGCGGCGAGGGTCAGCGGCTGCAGCTGTTCTCATGTCCTCATCCTTTGAGCAACCATGACTTCACCTCCACCGTTGAGGAATCAACTCTCGGAGATTCACCGACATGTTTCAAGCTATGGTCAATTTGATTTATCTGCAAACCGTCAATGATTTTAGACACTTCTACTCTACTCTAATAGTATGGCCAGTTTTTAATCCCTAAATAAGCAACATTGTTCAGGATCTTCGCAGTGCCATTCCTCCACTGCTTTTCTTTCCTCCCTGTTCAGAGGTCACTCTCTGGTTTTCATCATCAGGTCCTTTAATAGCTTCTGATGCTGCACAGCCTCCAGGCTTGCGGTCCCACCCTAATAACCTTCCATAGATGACTGACAGAGAAACTAATCACAACCATCTGAACTCCTGATGGGCCTGTTTTTATTAATACATTACAGCAACTTTTCCCTCCTTATAACCTATTATTCTGGAATTTATTTGGCAAAGTGTTCATCCTTACAGTCTTCGCTTGAATGAACCCAATCCCAGTTGACCCAATTTGTCAATCTTTAACCTTAAGTCTTAAATTTATGGCCAGTGGGGAAGGGGGTGTCTTTCAGAGATTTGGCGTCTGTACTAAAAGACAAATCTTATCGGGTCTGTGGCTGGTTTGTTTATCTGGAGTTGAGAGCCATGAATGTTCATCGGTGTCAACTCAAGTATTTCTATGAATGCCATTGATACACGAGAGGACGTCAGAAGAGTTCAGTTGATGAACTTAAGTAATTTCCTGAAAAGTGTGTGGAATCCATTGACCGGATTTAACCCAGAGGGCAGTAAAGAAGAATTACCCAAGGCAGGGGTCGGCAACTTTTAACAGTAAAAGAGCCATTTTGTTTTCCATTGATCAAAACTTAGGAGTCGCATAGTCTTACTTTAGCCTTAAATAAATTTGGTTTTGCATTAATTTCCTTTTTAATTAATTTATTTATTTTGAATAAATATAAATTATGTCTATTTTTGGCATGAACAGTCGCAAAAATATAAAAATACATTAGCATCTCTCAAAATGTTATTTTATTATTATTATTATTTTTGTACTTTTTTACTTTTTACCATTATAGATGCCAAATTAGGCAAAAAAGTTAGTCCATTCCTTAAATACTACCTGAATCTTCAAAATTGCCTGAAATTTGTGAAAACTAGCATGTTGCTTTAATAGAAGTGTTGTCACGCATCGCCAAAAAGTGCAGAGCATTCCTGTTTTTACAATTATCCCCTAAAATATCCCGTAAAACAGCAGGTAAATTTATCCTGGGAAGCGATTAAAATGTGAACGGTCAATGCAGCGATGTGCGTCTATTAAATGCGGCCAATTTGAATTTCCATCAGTTTTTCGTGTTTGATTGCACTAAAAATATATGCAAATAATATCACCGAAAATAAAAAATGTTAGAATAATATCTGCTCAAATGAAGGGACGTTATTTTCGATAAAACATTCAATATTGAAGGATTATTCACATTTGTATTTTGATTTGTGATCGATCCAAGACAGGAAATAAAAAATACAGTTCGGCAGGATAATTATTGTAAATCCTTCTGTTGAAATTGGCAAGGCTACCTTTTATTATTTATGTGAAATTGTGTCAAACAGCGTTTAGCTGTCCCATTTTGTCTGACGTCACAGTGAAAAGCGTCTATTAGCCAAAAACAGTTGCATATTGCTCAAATATTAGCTAAGCTCCAAATTAGCATGAAAAAAACTCATTCCAAATTAGCCCCCAAAAAGCTAGCTCGTTGCTTAATTACTAGCTGAACTCCAAAATAGCCTCAAATTCCTCATTTAACTAAATTCGTTAGAAACTTTAGCCTGTTGCTAAAATAGAAGCTAAACTCTAAATTAGCCTAAAAATCCCAGTAGATAACAAATTAGCTAAAAACGCTAGCATGTTGCTAAAATATTAGTTAAACTGTAATTTTATTTAATTACTGTAAAAGAAGAAAACATAGCCTATGAGTAAATCTAAAAGCTTGTTTCTAATCTAGTTAAAATTTTGAAATTTGAAGACTTTCTCATTGAAAGTTTCTCATCTGAACGTGTGACTGAGGTTTTGCTTTCACACAATGAATGCCAAACAAGTAATCCTTACTTTAAAAATGACTCTTATTCTATTTTTCTTCATCCAGAGCCATCATGGAGAGATAAAAGAGCCGCATGTGGACCCCTGACCCAGGGATCGTGGGTCTCTTGAGTCCGTGTTGCAGCTCCTCTTCAGTACAGTACGCCAACAAAGAGACGGCTTTGTTGGGTCTGTCAACACGCCGTCTGAGTCAGGATTGATGACAGGAAGTGCCCGAAACTGTGTCACTCCTGGCCTCTGACACACTGACACACTGACACACACCCAGCTATAAAAGTCAGCAACCACGAGCTCCATCCTATTAGATAAATCATTGTGAGAGCCATAAAAGAGCAGGGAAGTGGGTCAGAGCCCTGTGGCGGTCTGCGGTCCAGCAGCAGGGCATCAGAACTCCGCGGTGAACCTTTCAGGGGAATCTCAGATAAACAATTACTGCAGAAAATGATTAACGTTAGCCCCCTAAAGCTTTGACAGAGCAGGTGAGGGAGCTTATCTGAAGGGTAAACAACGGCCCCCGTCCCGTCCTGCAGGTTCAGTGCTGTTATGACTGCTAAGGGTTGTCCTTTGGCCTTGTAGAGTATCTGAACAGCTGCAGCAGTGAGAGCAGAGCATGCACACACGCAACACACTGTATTTGATGGAAGCAGTTGACACCGTGACCCAGAACTGCACTCACTGTCAATCATTGTGTTCAGTTCAAGCCATCAGCAGCTGGAGATTTCACGTCTACGAGAATACCACTAAATATTTCAACGTTATACTGTGAAAATAGCTAAGTCGCTCATCTAAGTAGCATTACCGTAGTGTGATGTCATCATTAGTCGCAAGCCCCCGAGCCGATCTTGCAGGACGAACACATGTGGTACCTCCACTGGTACTGGTCAGGGTACCAGTACTGGACGTGTCCCGAGGACCAGTGTGCATCCAGTACCAGATCCTGAGAGTTACAGACCCTTGATTTTACGAAGAGTCAGCATGTCAAAAAAAGACGAGTTGGGGACACTCAGAATGTCAGAAAGTGACACAGAAGGTTCCTTCTTGTAGTTTTTGTTTTATAACTTGATAATTTACTTCATCTTGACAAAAGAACAGATGGTAGTGGTGTAGGAAAATATTGATTCAATGGAATATCGGGATACTTAATAGTTGTATCAATTTATACGATATTTGTGTGTAAGCAAGCATCTTTTTCAGCATATTATTTTTGTTTTTCACTAAATCTTCAACCACTAGTTGGCAGCACTGAACCTCTTCCAGCAGCTACACACTGCACCAAAACAAGATCTCACTATAGAACTATCTTGTGTTGCGCCTGGTTGACACGTACGTGGAAGCGGTGTGGGAAGGAGGCCGCTTCCATTCGGGGCCCTTGGTATCATATGGCACACGAGTCAAAGTTGAGGCCCTAACCGGCCCTCCAGATCATTTTAAATTTTTGTCCCGATGTTATCTAGCGCTGGTTGACATACTGGAACACATTCTCATTCTAAATTTGTCACATATTGACATTTGGTTAAGGACCCCTCCCCGTCAAAAATGGACATTTTGGGTGTCCCCAAATTGTAGTTTATTTGACATGCTGGCTGTTCAAATTAAATTAGGGGTCCCCAACCTCCGGGCCACAAATTGGTACTGGTGTGGCACCGGGACGTGGACCACACGGTTTCCTAACTATAACCTTAACCCGGTATCAAATGTGGGTCAGTACCGGCTCCGGATGTAGCACCAGTTTCGTACACAGTACCAAACGCGGACCAACCTAGGGTTAGGATACCGGGTTAGGGTGCCAGAACCGGACACATCCCGACTTTTGGTCCACGTTAAAAAGTTAAGTTTTAAAATTTTTTTAAATGTATATTTAGAGTGTTCATTAAATGTTTATTGTGTTCGCCTTGCAACATAAAGTGTGTTTTGCATTTTGGCCCCCTGACACCCCTAACATACGGCGTACTTCACACCAGATGTGAAGCGATTTCGTCTATTTTTTGCGCGACGTCAATTCTGGCAGGAAGTTACGTCAAGACACACGAGGAAATCCAGTTGATTTTCAAAATACAACCAATTTTTCACAATAAAATACCGCAATTGACAAACACGATCATAGTTTTGGATCTAAACAGACTGTAGAGATACAAATAAACACAAAAAAAACACACACACAGATCAATGTGGTGGGTTGACTACAGACGTGGTTTTGGTGCCTAGAAACACGATCAACGAGAGAGAGGCAGACAGCAGTTGTCGACAAGTAACTGTAGAAGCTCTAAATAACCACAGCTGAGCAGAAGTGCCTGTTGACCATCACAAGAAAGTACACGTGTGGTGTGAACTGGAGCTGGAGTGGATTCCGTGCACACTCCATCCAAACACCGCTTCCACGTGTGGTGTGCACCTGGCGTTGGAGGTCATTGTTACAGAGCTCAATGAGACAATGTAGTTGTAAGAAGGGTACTGAAGGTTTTTTTCCCAAGTCATACTCAAAGAAGTAGTAAAAATGGTCTCGGGTACTGTCTTTATTGATATATATATCGTATCGTGACATATGTATCGGGATACGTATCGTATCGCCAGACTCTTGCAATACACACCCTTAAAAGAAAGAGTCAAATACGATTTTAAAACACAAATATCCTACAAATCCCACAATGCACTACTAACACATTTGCATATTAAAGCCTGACGTTTCACATTTGACGAACTTGTATCCAAGTATCTCAGACAAGTGGGCGTCCAACTAGAATTTGGCTGTTCTTGGTCTATAGATACATTTTGTTTGCAAAAAACTAAATCAGAAGATTTCTATCAGGAACTTTAGAAAATAAAAGCTTCCTGTATCCTCTTGTATTTAATGGTGTCTTATGAGGTTTATCAGTTCCAATCACAAAACGGCAAATTCAGAAATAAAACTTGACTTTTACCCTCTTTTTTCTGAATCACCAACTTGTTGTTCAGTGTGAGCTGTTTTCTTTACAATCTACTATGGAAAACACCAGATTTTTGGATTTATTCAAGGATTATTGTTGTTATATATTCTGCAGGCTTTGTTATTTTCTGGTTAATTTATGCACAGAGATCAGTTACTGGTTCTCAATAAACAGTGAACCAGTCCTGGACTTGTACTGTGTTTGAGTCTGACTCCAGTGTGTTTTTAAGTCTGACTCCAGTGTGTATTTGAGTCTGACTCCAGTGTGTATTTGAGTCTGACTCTAGTGTGTGTTTGAGTCTGACTCCAGTGTGTTTTTAAGTCTGACTCCAGTGTGTATTTGAGTCTTTTTCTAGTGTGTATTTGAGTCTGACTCCAGTGTGTATTTGAGTCTGACTCCAGTGTGTATTTGAGTCTGACTCCAGTGTGTATTTGAGTCTGACATTGCAGATAAATAACACGCGCTCTTTGACACACCGTAACTCTTTGACCGTTTACGTGGTCAACGTGAATCAAGCTAATTTTGACAGAGAAAAGAAAAGCAGCTTTTTAAACTGGCATTACGGTGAAAAGACACACTGGAATTAAGCTACTTGCACACACGGTTGAAGAGTTCCAGTAGCTGAAAAAACGTAACCATGACTTCAGAGCCCTGTTTACAGAAATTAGTCGCTGGAGGAGGAGTCAGTTAAACCCCGCCTCTTTCTTTTGTAGGACTCACTCAAGGGGAAACCAGAGACGAACACGCCTACTTCCTCCTCGACTTAAATTTGGGACAAAGAGTGAAGCCAGCGCACTTCACCAGGTAACCACTAGGGGGCTTGTTATTCAACCTAATAGAAAATCATACTTACTGTGAAGATTTCATTCCAAATATGAAGGAAGGAAATCGATTTGGAGCAACTGCTTTTGAATTTTTGGATTTTATTGGTTGTTTAAGATTGAAATAGCTGTACCAATAGGGTATGACCGTTTGACTGACGGGTGATCATCCTGGCAAGAGTCTCTGTGGTTTTCAACATTTTTTTTAGAATAAAAGGTTCAGAATATTGAAGGCTGCAGAGCTGGAGAACTGTTGGTCACATGACTTCTGGGTCAATTTGATCAGGGAACAACAAGACGTTTAATGTTAAAAAACCTTGACTAAACTTCATAAAAAGTGCTAGTATGTTTTCTTTTAGATTACTGCATCTGAGGGCTCAACAAATATCTTGAATTCTATTGAAAAACTGACGTTGAAAGGTGGCTGGCAGGACAACTTTACCTTAAATAATGAGAAAACAATCAAATAGTTTTTACTTTTTAGTATTTTAAATTAATTTTAACTGTAAATATAGGCCTCTTTGATAGTATTTTCAACAGAATATTTTCCCAAATTAACCATTAAATAAAGGTAAATATGAATGCAAGGTTCCGGACTACAGTACCCATAATGCTCCAACAATCCATCCAGAGACACGGTTTTGTTGTCACACAAAAACTATTCGATATTTTTTTGGGAAAAATTGAGAAAATTGGCTCCAGGTTAGTAAACATAACCAGAATCCAAACGTGAGACTCACCGCGACTGAGGCGGCGAGTCAATTTTAGAAAAAGGATTTTAAGGTAAAAAAATATCGGTAATAATTAGGACTGGGTTGATAAAACTGATTAATCAATCTGAAGCTATATTATCCTAATAAATCAATAATCGATCCATAAAAGTAGAGACACATAAAGCTGAAGTTCACTAGCTTAATGCTAACGTATAATGGTATTTCCCATTGGGCGGCTAATGCTAACGCTAAACCTAAATATACATTACTGAGTAAATAAACATCTTTATAAACTCACAGGCATGAATTTTAAGGTCTAAAATACAGTTTTTTTGCTCATTCTTTCTTCTTCTGGTGAATGGATTCTGGAAATTATTAACAATAAATACCCAGCCTTAGTGATAATGTATTTCTGTGATGCTGGGACATGATGAGATTTACATCTCTATCACTGGTAAAAGTGAACATTTGAATTTTTGTTTTTTCCAGTAGTCTAAACGAGGCTTTTATCTTACTAATGTTTGCAGATGACTTTATTGGTTTAGTGCTTCGGATTGGCTTTCACCGTCTTTATTTATTTATAGTGTGTCGATATCCACTCATCATTGATTCATCAGGTGAAACGTACTTTAGACACACAAATGTAACTGAGTTCATAGAGTAACACTGAATTATTCAAGTGTAAACAGACTGTTAAAGGAAATGATGAAAAATACCACTTGGAGAGTTCTGTCTACTTGCTGGAGTCAGAAGAAAGTATTTAAATTCCAGGAAGATGAATTCAGAAGAACAGGTCATGGATCATGACGTTATCTGCTGGTCTGTGAGAGAATCCCTTTAGAGCACGTGTCAAAGTCAAGGCACGGGGGCCAGATCTGGCCCTTCAGATCGTTTTATTTTATTGTTATTAATGTCCCGATGTTATCTTGTGCTTATTTTTAACTTGTATAATTTTGACAAAATATATTTTTATGGAGAGTAAAATATTGAAAGTTATTTAAGGTTTAAGTTGATTTACTCTGGACTAATATTCCTGCCTTTTTTTTATTCATAATTATGTTAAAAATTCCAGTTTTAAGGTTTTGAAAATTGGCATTCTGCTAGATTTCTGGACTATTTTGTCATTTACTAAGATTTTTTTAGGCTATTTTGGAGTTTAGCTAATATTTCAG
>NC_050513.1:3406701-3413740 GCF_002922805.2 Oryzias melastigma
TAGACATAGTACATTAAAACAACACAAGGCATCATTGGCTGAGGAAATGAAAGGGAGCAGTATGAAGAAAACTTATTTTCCTGCCTCCTTTATATGCAATACATGTAAAAAAACAAACAAAGAAAAGGTACAACCAACTACACATTATTATGTGAATGGGCATATGGTATATAAAGGTGAAAACATAAAGTAAATATCAAGACAGGGAAGATTTTATCTTCAATTCCACTATTTTGTTTTTTTTTGCAACTTAACGTAGTAACAATCTAGGCTAATTGTATTTTTCTAGTTTTTTTTTTCTAATTTAGCCTTTTTTTTCTTTGTTTTTAGGCAGTTTTGGAGTTCAGCTAATATTTTAGCTACATGCTAGCTGTTTTGGCGAATTGAGGCTTTTTTTTCAGATTTTTAGGCTATTTTAAACTTTAGCTATTTTTTTTCAGCTGCCATGTTAGCAGTTTTTTTTTTTTAGTTTCTTTTAGGCTAATTTGGCATTTAGCAGATGTTTTAGCTAGCTATCAACTCTAACGTTTTCAGCTGTTAGCTTCAGTGTTTTTAACTATCAATTCCAGCATCTTCAGCTATCAACACTAGAATCTTTAGCGGCCAAATTCAGCTTACAGCATTCACACTAGCATTATCACAGGTTATGCTATAAATCTAGTTATCTAATATATCTAATTTTGTTAAAAAGTTACAGTTTTAAAGCTCTAAAACTGTAGTTTCAGAGTGTTCAATAAATGTTTATCCTGCTCGGTCTGGTACATTAGGTGTGTTTGGATTTTGGCCCCCTGTTTGATGGAGGTTGACCCCCCTGATATAAAGCTTGAAAGGCCGCCTCGGACCGTCCCTCACTTCTCCTCCTTCCTAATGACTGATTAATCCCCGCCTGTCTGCTTGCCTCTCCTCTTCCTTCCTCACCGTTTTCCCTCCAACATTCCCCTCCTTCACCCTCATCTGCCTCTCACAAAATGTTCCTAGACTGGAATGTGTTTTTGTGACCCACATTTTTTTGAACAAAACAAGAGCATATGATGAGCAGACGGGGCGAAGGCGGCCGGCTCGCCCTGCAGGAGCGCGGTATGCTGTTGCTAAACCGTCCCTTCACCTTCCATTTGGCCCCAGTCCTTTTGACCCCCTCCCGTGGAGCGCCATCTTCCAGCCAATTTTCCTGTGAGGCAGGAAATCTAATCAAAGTGGGAGTGTCCTTACAAATCGTCAGATTAGATGTGGTGCTACAGTTGTTAAAATATGGAATAACGGCTCAATAGGAAACATATGGATGTTGAGTTTGATGTTATTTTATAGGCATTTTATTTTACAACCTCAAAGCTGTTTTCTTGTAAAGTAATCGTTTATTTAGTTTTTAAAATGACGAAATCACTCGAGGTTGACTTCAATGTTGTGTCTGGATTTAATAAAAATAAAAGATTGTTATCACTCCTGTGGACAAAAGTCAGTCACGTTTTTACTGACGCTGATAAACATTTATAAACCAAAACCTCAAGTCATCTATAAAGTGATGTAACAGGATATTAAAGATCCGTATGACTTCATGCAGCATTCATATCTTCCTGTGGAGTGTTATCTGAGATGTTAATTGTAGATATCATTTGTGTAACATCTGTATTCACCCTCTCTACACTCATGACATGGACGTTTTGGTTTTGAACTCTATACTTCTGTTTCTGATCTTCTTGTTTGGGATTTTTGACCCAGTTCTGACTAATGATTCTGCCTGCCCCAGTCTAAACGTGAGTTATGTCTTGGATTTTGATGAAGACGTTGGCTCTGCTTGGATGGACATTCCTGTGGACTTCAGACTTTAGACGAGGACGATGATTTATACCAAGAGTCTGAAGAGAAACTATCTCTACTTGGCATGAAAATGACTTATGAATGCGGTTTAGTGACTTTGTGTATAAAGCAGGTTTAAAAACATAAAAATCAGGGAGTTTGCCATTACCCTAGCCCAGGGGTCTGCAACCTGCAGCTCCAGAGCCGCGTGTGGATCTTTTACCCTTCCAGTGTGGCTCTCCAGTTAAAGTAAAATAAAGTTATAAATGTAGCGGTGTAACGATTCATTTTAACGACGATTCGATACCTATCATGATTTCCAGTTGCCAATACAGTGCATAATCAACACCGGTTCATTTTGTACGATCCAATTTACTGATCTGAAATCAGTCCAGGATCTTTAGCCAAAATTGTGACTCAGACATAAATAGGTAAAGGTCAGGCTATTGCAAACATAACTTTTAGTAGTGGGTTCATCCATCATAATACCATAAAAAGAACAATTAACAAAGAAGTCTTGTAATCCTGCAATATATTTTACACTGAAAAGAAGGTGGAGAAACTTAGTAAAGTTTTTTCACAATGAAATACTTTATTTCCAAGAAGTTTTAGCTTTTATTTTGGCAAAACTATTTTTTCAACTAAATGTACCAGTTTTTGTTAGATCTGTGAACACCAATTTTCTCAATGTTTACCAAAAGAAAACAGAGTCATGATCCTGTTGACCTCCAGCCTATCTTTACGTATGCTATATTTTGCCAGGATACAATACAAATCGCAATACATGTCTTGTGATACAATACATATCTTGATACGTGTCATGATACAATACATATCGTGATACATGTGTCATAATACAATACATATCGCGATACATGTGTCAGGATACAATACATATCGCGAAACATGTGTCAGGATACAATACATATTGTGATACATGTGTCATGATACAATACATATCGCGAAAACATGTGCCAGGATACAATACATATCATGATACATGTGTCAGGATACAATACATATCGTGATACATGTGTCAGGATACAATACATATCATGATACATGTGTCAGGATACAATACATATCGCGATACATGTCTTGTGATACAATACATATCGTGATACGTGTCAGGATACAATACATATCGCGATACATGTGTCAGGATACAATACATATCGTGATACATGTGTCAGGATACAATACATATCGCGATACATGTGTAAAGATACAATACATATCGCGATACATGTGTCAGGATACAATACATACCGCGAAACATGTGCCAGGATACAATACAAATCGCAATACATGTCTTGTGATACAATACATATCGCGATACGTGTCATGATACAATACATATCGCGGTACATGTGTCATGATACAATACATATCGCGATACATGTGTCAGGATACAATACATATCATGATACATGTGTCATGATACAATACATATCGCGATACATGTGTCATGATACAATACATACCGCGAAACATGTGCCAGGATACAATACAAATCGCAATACATGTCTTGTGATACAATACATATCGTGATACGTGTCATGATACAATACATATCGTGGTACATGTGTCATGATACAATTCATATCGCAAAACATGTGTCAGGATACAATACATATCGCGATTCATGTGTCAGGATACAATACATATCATGCAGATCTACTCAAAAAAAAACTTGCTTAACTGCAGGACTACAACCATGTCCGAATTCTCTCCCTACCTATACTGTATTTTGTGTTAGCCTTCCCTAATGAATTGACTCAGTCACTCTTGATGGGGATTCATCTGTCTATCAGCACAGCCCCATTAAATCATGATGTTTGCCATCTCTATTCACTCACCTGTGTACACAAATACAAACCCTGTTCTGTCAAAACTTTACATGCAGACTTACATGTTTGTTGGCTGATAAAGATTTAGATCTAGATACATAACACTCACAATCCCTTTGGCACCTTCAGTGATTTTGAAGTTTAGGAAAAGAGGAGAGCAGACGCTTCACTCTGCTGTGCCCTTGTCTATTCGGTCTGGACAATCTCTCCATCTGGCTGGAGCTGACCTAAACAAATTGCTGAGCCAGACAGTCGTGAGAGGTCAACTCCCAGAGTGTGAAAAGCTGCTGCCAGAAAATATATATCTTGGGTCGGACGTTGAGTGATGGAAAGTAGGAAGAGAATAAAACAAGACAACCGCAGGAAGAGAAAAAGATATGCACACGTGTGAGAGCTCTTTCCTAATGCGTTCTGCAGACATGACAGAGGGAAGGACAAAAACAGATGGATGCAGAGAAGAAAAGCCTGGATGGATCATGACACTGAAATCTTAGTTTTCTGCTGGCACTTCTAAACACTCAGGCTAAGCCTATTTATTAGGGGTATTGGCAAGTCTTGCGATATAGTACATATCGTGATACACGTGCCACGATATAGTACATATCGCAATACAGGTGTCATGATATTATACATATCGCGATACACGTGTCACGACATAGTACATATCGCGATTCACGTGTCACGACATAGTGCATATCGCGATACACATGTCACGATATAGTAAATATCGCGATACACGTCCTTGATATAATACATATCGCGATACACGTGTCACGACATGGTGCATATCACGATACACGTGTCACGACATAGTGCATATCGCGATACACGTGTCATGACATGGTGCATATCGCAATACACGTGTCACGACATAGTGCATATCGCGATACACATGTCATGATACAGCACATATCGCGATACACGTGTCACGACATAGTGCATATCGCGATACACGTGTCATGATACAGCACATATCGTGATACACGTGTCACGACATAGTGCATATCGCGATACACGTCCTGATATAGTGCATATCGCAATACACGTGTCACGACATAGTGCGTATCGCGATACACGTGTCACGACATAGTGCATATCGCGATACACGTGTCACGACATAGTGCATATCGCGATACATGTGTCCCGACATAGTGCGTATCGCGATACACATGTCCCAACATAGTGCGTATCGCGAAACAAGTGTCACGACATAGTGCGTATCGCGATACACGTCTCACGACATGGTGCATATCGCGATACACGTGTCATGACATGGTGCATATCGCGATACACGTGTCAAGACATGGTGCATATCGCGATACACGTGTCACGACATAGTACATATCGCGATACACGTGTCATGATACAGCACATATCGCGATACACGTGTCACGACATAGTGCATATCGCGATACACGTGTCACGACATAGTGCATATCGCGATACACGTGTCATGATACAGAGCATATCGAGATACACGTGTCACGACATAGTGCATATCGCGATACACGTTTCACGACATAGTGCATATCGTGATACACGTGTCACGACATAGTGCATATCGCGATACACGTGTCACGACATATGGCGTATCGCGATACACGTGTCACGACATAGTGCATATCACGATACACGTGTCCCAACATAGTGCGTATCGCGAAACACGTGTCACGACATGGTGCATATCGCGATACACGTGTCACGACATAGTACATATCGCGATACACGTGTCACGATATAGTAAATATCGCGATACACGTCCTGCTATAATACATATCGCGATACACGTGTCACAATATAGTACATATCGCGATACACGTGTCATGATATACTACATATCGCGATACACGTGTCACGATATAGTGCATATCGGGATACACGTGTCACGATATAGTGCATATCGGGATACACGTGTCACGATATAGTAAATATCGCGATACACGTCCTGCTATAATACATATCGCGATACACGTGTCACAATATAGTACATATCGCGATACACGTGCCATGATATACTACATATCCCGATACACGTGTCACGATATAGTGCATATCGGGATACACGTGTCACGATATATTAGATATCGCGATACACGTCCTGCTATAATTCATATCGCGATACACGTATCACAATCAGTGTTGGGCATCTCACTTCAAAAAAGTAATTAGTTATAGTTACTAGTTACTTCTCCCAAAAAGTAATTGAGTTAGTAACTCAATTACTGCATCTTCAAAGTAATTAGTTACTTGGAAAAGTAACTCGTTTTAAATTACTCTTTAAATATGGTAATATTTTGTATTTTTTCCTGCGTTACAAATAAAAAAAATAATTTACATTCAATAATAGATGATAACTGACAATAGTATACTGGTATAGTTTTCCAATGGAGTCATATTGTCTAAGTTTAGGATACACATGAGAGAGGGTTTAGGGAAAGAATTTTCAATATTTATTTGTCAGAATTATCACACAAAACACTGCAACAAGTGGTATATAAAAAATGTAACTTCACACAAAAAAGGTAAACGTTTCAACTATTAACATACTTCAGGTATCTTACCTACAACTATAATTAAACAAAATGGCTTAAAAAACTGAAAGTGCAAAACAATAATAAATTAATAAACTACAATTATTAACCCATATTTCTGCTAAGAGGAGCAGCTCTCTGCATCTCTTTTTTCTCTCCCAAAATCCCGCAGCCCCGCCCACTCGCTCCGGAGTCTGCTCACTGCGTTGATCTGTGCGCGCTCGTGTCTGTCTGTGTTGTGTGTTTTATAAATATTACCCCGTTTCTGCTAAGATGAGCTACTCTCTGCCTCTCTGTTGTCGTTTTATTAACTCCCGAAACTCCTCACTCCGCACCGGAGTCTATCCACGTTGATCTGCGTGTGTACGTGTCTGTGAAAAAAGAAAAAAAAGTGTGCGTGCCTGTCTGTTTTGTGTGTCTCTGTGCTCGCGCGCGCACGTTTGTGTTGTGATTGTATGTTTATATCCGTGTCTACCGCCTGTTTAGACACAAAAGCATGATCACATTTGTCAATCGTGGCATTTTATTGTGAAAAACTGGTTATATTTTGAAAAGAAACCGGATTTTCTCATGTATCTTGATGCAACTTGGGGCGCGCAACACAAGCAACTTTCGGGTGCGAAGCGCCCAGCTCCAGCAAGATCATCAAACTTTGAAGTAACGCGCCGCGATTTACACGAAGTAACTATAACGGCGTTACAGCGAGGATGAAAGTAATTAGTTAGATTACTAAATTACTTGATTTATAACGCCGTTAGTAACGCCGTTATACTTAAACGGCGTTAGTCCCAACACTGATCACAATATAGTACATATCGCGATACACGTGTCATGATATACTACATATCGCGATACACGTGTCAC
>NC_050513.1:3413825-3413914 GCF_002922805.2 Oryzias melastigma
ACTAGTCACAAAACTGTGAGATTCAAACAAGTAGTTGAGTTGAAATTAAAAGACAAGAGTACTTATCCTCCTCTTAGCAGCTGTAAGTG
>NC_050513.1:3414056-3419846 GCF_002922805.2 Oryzias melastigma
TCACGACATAGTGCATACCGCGATACACGTGTCATGATACAGCACATATCGCGATACACGTGTCACGACATAGTGCATATCGCAATACACACGTCATGATAAAATACATATGGGGATAAATGTGTCATGATACAGTATGCATCATACAGCCTCAAAACATCTAGAATCCTATTTCATGGATTTCACCTAATATTTTTAGAATGTAACCACAGCGATAAACACTGTGCACAGATTTGAATTTCCTTGTATCTTACTATATAAACTTGATATCTTATATTCTTAAATTTTGTTTTAACATTGTGAAGCAGTTTTTGAGTCATTATCAGAGAAAATTGTATATAAACAAAGATTTACTTACTTACTTAAATACTAATGTATTATATCAGTTCTTTGGTCATTTGTGATTGATTAAAAACTGTAAAGTATTCATCTTGTTTTTTTTTCAATTCCTATAGATGTTTTAAAGCATTAAAACTCTTCACTACACACTTCATAGACTTCTCTCAGACCTCAACAAACATTTTAACACTTTTCTCTCTTCTTAAAGCTCTCAAAGTTCAAAATTTGGCAAACTGAACTCAATCTGTCTAGGAGACACAGCATAGATAAGATTGATTGACAATGGTTTACAGTCAATCAGTACACAAAACACATTGTGCTGAAAAAAAAGCATGCAGATCTACTCAAAAAAAAAAAAAACTTGCTTAACTGCAGGAGTACAACCATGTCCGAATTCTCTCCCTAACCCCTAACTACTGAAAGAATGATTTAGTACAGACTATCTAGTGCCCTGCATTTCAAAATCAATTAACACCATGCTCAGTACTTTTCTTTTCTCATGACGTCACTGATCTCTCAAAGTGAAAACCTACACAATACAAGCATGTTATGATTATTTATGAATCCACTGTTGATGGTTTATTTAAAAAATACATTTAAATTAGGGCCAGGAATCGATTGAAAAAAATTAACTATCTAAACCTAGAAAAAATTAATCCTGATTAGTCGCTATATTTTTTGTTTTAGTCTAAGTATTTGCCGACCACTTATTTTCTGTGAATAATCCCAACATGAAATCATGAAACTCTACATTTAGAATATTTATTTTTAACTACTGCTGTCAATCAATTACAAAAAAATTCTCATTAATCGCACTTTTGTGTTGGAATTAATCACAATGTTTTGCCAGGTAAAATTTATTTATACAAAATGGCACCGGACCATGAATCAAATAGTAGACTTTTTGTGAAAAAAACACATAAATAGCAAGAATAAAGTACTGAAAACTGATTGAATATGTATTTCTATTGTAAGTGACCATGGTATAAGCGTGGTAATACCTGAAGAAATATTTTAACGCACGCCGTGGAAGCCTGAACCGCCGAGTTAAAGCGAAGGACTGTTCCGTCGATTCATTTGTGTTAATTCTTTGTGATTAGTTGCGTGCGGTAATTTGTTAATGTTCACAGCTCTAATTTAAATACATCTATTTTTTTGCATCAATTGTTCTAATAGAAGGCATTGTGGTCCATATTCCCAAATCTAGTGAGCATCAATGCATGTTAGTTTTTTGCTGAGAATTTGGGGAAATTTCTAAATGGCGAATTCACGATACAGTGAGTAGTGAAGGAATTTGGACACAAGCTAGGAAAGGTGAATTTTGTGGTTTTTCTATTGACTGAACGGGACAGTTTTTGGAAGTATGATTCAATTACAGTATTTTTGAGGGTCTACTGCCAGTTAATTCATGTTAAAAAAACAAACAAACTACGTCCTGTGACATCATGTCCTGCCAAGAAGGCAACAACCATCGATTTTAGAGAACAGGCTTTGAGTTACTCACGGGTTTCTCACAGGAAACAGGTGGTTCCAGCAAAAATGTCTTCTAATGTGGTCAAGGTGACATGAAGTTAGTCAGAATGAAGTGCTGATCTACTAAAGTCTCTAATGCAAAACAACAAACAGAAACTCAGAATATGATTTAAAAGGATGTGTTTGGCTATGACACAAGGCAAAGTTGTTTAATGTCTAAATGCATCAGAACATGACTTAGGTTAAGCCATGTGCTCTTTTCTTTTGCAAGGTCTTCATTTCTCCTTTAAGTCAAAGTTGGGGTCATTATCTCTTGAAGCAGTCTGAGGTTTAGTTCAACTTCACCCAAATGCAATTGTAGGGCTGAAGGTTTTCCATCATTTACTCCTTTGGTGTTGCATTTAAAAAAAAAAAAAGAGAACACATTTTGTTTTTTTTACGGCTAGACTTTGCTGTGACTCAAAAAAACCCGCAACCTTTCCACTAACAAGTGGCCTCCCTGACTTTCTCCTTCACAAGAAACACAAATACATTCAAAAAATTTACTGCAAATACAAACAAGGCGTCCACACACACGCACACACACACACAACGTTTACACTGCAACCACAACTGGCACTAAATAGCATGTGTGTGGGGAAACACCAGACCGACCCTGTGGGACCGGCTGTTACATAAGTGATGTCAGAATACAGTTATATTTCTATAAAAGGCTGGGAACTGTTTTTGTGCAAAGACGTCAGATTTTTATGTGTTGACTTAAGAGTTTCTCTCATCGGTCCATCTGCAGGGACCTAGCTTCATAGTTAGCGGGGTCCAAGCACAAACGAAGAAGTCGTTGACAGAAATGTTGAGCTTAACACATTTGCTTACATTAAAAATGCTCTATGTGGTTCTGACTTCATTTAAAGTTGTGGCGTTCCGGTTCTGATTTACACACTGGGGTTTTGTAAAGTCTGGAGGACTTGGTCCTTGTTTTCTGTTTGTTGCTCTGTGTCTCGGTAGAGTAAATCTTCACCTCTGCTACATAAAAACGTCCATCAATATCAGTAATGTCCAGCCGTATGGTTCTGATCCGGATGTCAGCTCAGACGAGGAAGTGAAGATCTTCATGGACAGAACTTCCTCCAAAATCCTGATTCTTTCTCCTTCCAGTTCACCAAAGACTCTTTTAGCTAATTCTCCAATGTTTATTGACTGTGATCAATACATTCAATCATTGGTTTCTCAGAGTTCTTGATAAAATAATCAAAGCTAACATCAAAATGCTCTTTCATTGATTTACAATCCTTTCCAACTGCGGTCAAATGAGCCGCCGTTCACATTTCCGTGGTCACATCAAGAAGCTCCGTGGAGTCTGGTGGAGATTTTCCAGCGTTCTCAGTCCTGCTACCGTAAGTATTGGATGAAACTCACACCAAAAATCCAGTGATGCTGATTTGACCACAGAAATGTGAGTTTTTCTGCTGTCCTGGCCTGTTGAGGTTCGTTGAGAGGTACGGCTGCATCTTAAGGGGAGCGCAAGTGTGTCTCGATGTCCTTTGCACCTCAAGAGACTTCATAAAAGTGGAACATACCATTGTTTTGTGTGTTTCACCCTTACGTCCTCTTGAGTGTTGTGTAAGTGTTCTGTCACTCAGATGAGTATTGTCACTCAACTGACTCATTTGGTGATCTAGGACTTTGCTATGTCATTTTTCCCCCTCATATACCCCGTATCCACCCATAGGGGCAGTTGTGAAGAACTGTTTGATACCATGTATTTAGTTTGAAAAGGGCCTTCACCCTCCTCAGTGTGATGGACTCCTTGGAGGCCATAAACATGAAGAAATGTGGGGATTCCTGGGAGTAGCTGTCTTTCTGTGCCACAGCTGTGTTATGATTTCACTCGGATTACTCAGTGAACATGAAGGTTTCTCCTAATTCCTGTCCTCAGATTCTGGTACACACACCATTTTTGCTTGTAATTGATCTTTTTTTTAATGTGATTGTATTAACCTTGTCAAATCAAAGGAAAGTATCTCCTTTTCTCGGCGACCTCTGCTCTCTACCGTCCTTCTCTTGGAGTCGCCGTTGCTTCCAACTCGTCTTGGCTCTAACCGCCGAGCCATATGTCTGCTCTGCTGGCTGTAAAGCTGCAACTTCCCATCGGTGCGGGTGAAACGGGATCCCATTGTTGGTCTTTCCAACTTTCCCAGCACACACTGAGCTATGTGTTTTCTCATGCCGGAGGAACATCCGCAAAGAATTCTGCCCCACCGTTTGTTTATTTTGCAGGTCTAGAAACAAGATGAGCTTGCAATACAGATTTTACAAGTAATCGTTCAACCATTTGACAATGGTCAAATTTCCAGCTTCCTCTTTGACAAATGACCTGGGACAGGAACAGGAGTCTTTGTCAGACAGAACCAGCAGCTGGGTAAACACAACGCCGCTGCTTTGGTCCGTTGGGTGGGCTCGCAGGAGAAGTCTCGTGTTTTTGACTGATGGCTCCTCCGTAAGAAAATCCTTTAGTCAGCTTGTGGATGAGTCATTCGCCCACGTCGGACGCGCTGTCAGTGTCTTCATTAGCTGCACCCACACGACTGGAGAAGAGCTGAGGAGTAAGACGACTTCTGGCTGAGGAGTGTTGAGTGTGGACATGAGTTGATCAGGGATTACCGCTGACTTACTCATTACAACTCTTAGAGACGGCAGAAATACCAGTTTACTTTCGTCTACCATAGCTGGTACTTGAATCCAAAGACGATCTCTAATAAAATATCATTATGTTTTTTCTACACACCATCATTTCTGTTCCAGTCATCAGAACTGTTTGGGTCTTTTCCTCTCCGGAGCCTTCAGAACCGCTCGGAGAATGACGGTGACTAATTACCAAAGTTTGCGAGAAAGAGCCCAACTTTCTAGAATGTGTGAAATCTCATCAAGTCTAACGGGCAAAGCCTCCCACAGGATGAAGCCAAAACCAGCAGGTGTGTAGAGAGGGAAAAAAAGCTGAAGTGTTTGTCTTGTTGGACTCTGACAGCTAAGTGCTTCCAAAGGCACAGAGGAAGCAATTACTGCAAAATTAATACCAAATAGAAAAATAGAGCTTCGTGGAAATGAGAAGAGTTCTGGAGAAAAGTTGGGCTGGATCGTTTTCTTACTTCCATCTGACTGACTGAAAGTGTACTTGTAGGTTATTGACAACCCAAGGACAGTGTTTTTGTCTTTAACCCTTTAACTGCCTGCTCAACCAAATGGTGAGAAACATTTTGAAAACATATTTTTAAAAATACTGATTGTGTGTATTACCCCCCCAAGGTACGGATGCCCTAAAGCAAATATGTCAAAGTGAAGGCCCGGGGGCCGGATCCGGCCCTCCGGGTAATTTTATCCGACCCTCCAGATCATCATATTTTATTGTTATTAATGGCCCGATGTTATCTTGCGCTCGTTTCTAACTTGTATAATTTTGACAAAATATATTTTTACGGAGAGTAAAATATTGAAAGTTACTTAAGGTTTAAGTTGATTTATTCTGGAATAATTATTCCTGTATTTTTATTATTCATAATTAGGTTAAAAAGTTACAGTTTTAAGAATTGACATTCTGCTAGCTTTTAGAAATACTTTGGGATTTACTAAGTATTTTAGGCTATTTTGGAGTTTAGCTAATATTTTAGCTACATGTTATCTGTATTGGCTAATTTAGGATTTTTAAAAGTTTTCTTGGATGCTATATACCAGCTGTTTTGGTTAATCTAAGTTTTTTTTGTATGTTTTTTAGGCTAATTTAGCATTTAGCTAATATTTTAGCTATCAGCTTCAGCGTTTTTAGCTATCAATTTCAGCATTCATCTTACAGCATTCACACTAGCATTATCTCAGGTAATTTTATATATCTAGTTAATATTTGTGGTATAAAGTTATGGTTTTAAAGTTTTATAAATTTGGTTTTATTGTGTTCAATAAATGTTTATCCTGTTCACCCCGCGA
>NC_050513.1:3419938-3420383 GCF_002922805.2 Oryzias melastigma
AAAATTTTAGTTTTAAAGTGTTCAATACATGTTTTGGATTTTGGCTCCTTGTGCGATTGAGTTTGACACCCCTGACTTAAAGTGTCTAGAAACACTAAATTTGCATAAACTATAAATTCAAAGAGCAAGGGTGTCAAACTTATTTTGGTTGAGGGGCCACATTCACCCGTCTGATCTCTACTGGCCCGACCAGAGCAACCTATAGTCAACTGTAGTATTGTTTTTGTTTTTTTCTTAGTTGGAAAAAATGCCTCAACCAACATAGCAGCCTAATCACTTATTATTACACATTCATTCAGAGGCCAGTGGATTTAAAATAAAATGCATTTTACTAGAAAAAAAATTGAACACCCTGCCTAAAATATAATTGCAAATCGATTAAAAATATAACAAATTTTTATAGCAACATAACAGACTCTCAAGAGGAACATAACTGTATCTTACC
>NC_050513.1:3420637-3443401 GCF_002922805.2 Oryzias melastigma
TGATGTCCCTTTAGGGGGAATAGGCAGCAGGAAACAGAATTTTCTCGATGATTTTTTTTCCCGGTTGCTCCACTTTACTCTGTGCAAATTATTCTCTAAACAAGGAATTTAAACAAAATCAATTGTTCTTGGACTAAATGTTGATAATTTAATACATCAAACTAGGGCTGGGAATCACTGAGTAACTCACAATATGATGCAATACGCGCCTCACAATATCGATATCGCGATACTGTGATAATTGATAAAAATCATCTCTAATAAATCTCGATATACAGAAGAACACAATTTTTTAGGAAACTATACCCCCATTTAATAAACAACTTGTGTCTTATTTTGTGTAACATTCCTGAAATCAGTAATACTGTCTTTGACAAGTATTGACACCGACTGAATTGGAATTATCTGTAAAAATCAGTGTTAATAGTAAAATGAACAGCAGTGCCCCTATTTAGTGTAAAATTGTTGTAAAGAACAGAACAAAAATTTAATAATTCAATAGCTTCCTGGCAGATTGGTGATGAGCGCTCCCTATCTACCTTGAAAGGAACATCTCACCAAAGAAAAAAGAAAATAACGTTTTACAGCCTCTTCAAACAAAAATAAAAGATCGATACTCAATCGCAGGACTAAATATCACGATATACTGAATCGCAATATTGATATTTTGGCACACTGCTACATTAAACTCACACAACCTGAAACAATAATCTGGGATTATGTTTTTCGGCTCTTCACTAAGTAGCTCTCCTGGCTCCAGCTTCTAAACATTCATGACCTTTTTGCTCTCCTTACATTGAATACAGTTGTTATTCAGCGAGGAAAAACATTCTAATAACTCAGGGAAAGGTGAAACCCTCAAAGTAGTCTTTTTTTTAAATTGTAGACATTGTAAGGCTGTAAAGCACATCACTTTATAAACCTTTATTACACGTTTCTCTCTTCTCACTCAAACAGTTCAAACCTTTAAAGAAAGATAAGTATTTTAGAATGAAACCAAAGATCTGATCACGATTGAAGATTCATGTTGATTTATAAAGCTGGACACAGTCTGTATGAGAGATGTTGGAGATCGACAATGGTCTACAGCCAATGCAGAACACTATGGACAGCAAAGGATGGATATGGTAAAACAAAACCAGAGAAACTCTGAATTGGATTTAACTTGCAAGTAAAGTTGGTTCATTGAGAGGACCGTATCACTCCCTACGTCAAGTCTAATTTAGCTCTAACGTTAGGATAAAAATAAACCAATTCTTACATCGCAGGACCATCAAAAGATGTGATTTTTACCAATTGTGTTGTTATTTATTGTCAATAGTTGTTGTCTTAAACGTGCACCAAGACAATCTGTCTTTATGTCTTGTAATACTTTTATCAAGGAGAAAGCATCTCATGGAGAATTCATTTTAGCAGCTGGAATAGATTATTAACCTCAACTTCAGTGGCAATAATGTTGGCTTAACCCCAACCTCCTAACTCACATATGATGATCTTCACTGTCTAGGCCTTGATCAAGAGCATCCTGACTGCTAACAGCAGCAACTCAAGAGGAACAACAGTCTTGATAGAAAGAGAAGACTTCCCTCTCCCTCCTCGCTGGTTCTTCACTTCATTATACACGTATCCAGGAGTTTGCATGTTAATCTGACAACTAGTGGGTGAGGAGCATTGATCTTTTCTTTTGTTTTTTTCATGAAACGCCCACAATCTGTAGACGCAGCATTAATCTTACTGCTTGTATGTGTGAGACGTTTTATGGATGATCTCACTCTTGGTGCGTGGCTATGAAACACCCAACTCAACTGGTGCAACTGTACTGGAGGAAATGGGCAGCTGTTGGGTTATTTAATGCTTGACTTTAATACTAGAATGTACGGATAACTCTAGAAAGATTTCACATGATGTCACAATGTAGTTTCAAGCATTTACAAAAAAGAAAAGTAAATGTGGGTGGAGTAAGTTTTAGCTTGACAGCAAAGATTTTTCAGCAATTATAGTCCAAAAGTTTTCATTTAAAATCCCTTGTATTTTTACTGCGTTGTTTCGGTAAGTAGCAATAGACGGTGATGTTGGAGACTTTGTATTTCATTTATTACTGCAGTTCAGCAGAGGAGGAAAAGATTTGGTCCTGACAAAAAATGAACATGAAAGTGTTATGGAAATTTTATTTTTGATGTTTTTCGTTTTATTTTACTGAACGTTGATTGAAGTTTTGAATTTTAAATGCCCTTCACTTGCACTTGGGCTTTTGTTAGGCATTTTATGTTACAGCCTTTTATTGTTAAGAAAGTTTATCTCAATACAATGTTACAAAATAAAGTATTTCTGATGAAAACTATTAATTTTGTCATTCTTGTTTTCATAATTAATGTAGAACTGCTAAATTCCACGAACCACACATTTTTTTCCTAAAAAAAAGGCCACATATTAATTTGCGATTAATCGCAAGTTAACTATGGACAATGCAATTAATTGCGATTAAAAATTTTAATCGCCTGACAGCTCTATTATATATATATATATATATATATTTGTACATACATACTATGTGAGCAGTCTGTTATTTAGTCTATCTATCTAATAACGTGTCATTCAAAGCTGCATAGACTGTTGTAAATGTGCCTTTGTAAGTACCAGTGAAACTTCAGGGGTCCAGATGGAAAACATGCTTTTTGTTAAGGTTTTGCCTTCAACATTTACAGTCTTGTTACAAGTAAATACAAACCTATTAGTAGAATGACTGATGAGCAGGTCCAGACACAGCATTGTGATTGTTCTTGTTATCCCTTCCCTTCTAGGAACTGTGGAACAATGCCTTTTGGGTATTCTACTTTTAGTAGTCTGGTTATTTTGTCATGAAATAGTATTTCTAGGAACTCTTGAACAATACCTTCTGGGCATTTGCTCATTGAACGTTAGCTAAAGACCCTTGATGTGTATAAAAAATATATATACATGAGCCAATACTATAAACCTTTGCTGGAATCACATCCCGATGTGCAAGCCACGTTTCTGATGACAACCTAAATCTTTTCCTGGATCTCTGTGAGGAAAACTTTCCCGCTCCCCCTTAACTATGATGATGTATGAGCGATAACAGAAGGACTGGAATACAAACCATGTGCTTTTGGTATGTAGTCTTCCAGCCCCTGTGAGTTTATGGGTCAGTACACAGTCAAACACATGACAGACAGGCTTTGTTAGTACTTTTTTCTACCGTTTTATCTAAAGTAAACCATTGAATGTGCATGAATGAGCTACCAAACAACCAGAAATAGAATTGTAGAGTTAAACTAGAACAGTTGCATTACGCTAATGAATATGCTGAAGGTTTTTCTTAAGATGATGAATAAATGTACTGTATTGCTCAAGGGGATTTGGTGAAAATGTTAAAGCCATTGCATAATGCTAAAGTTACTAAAAGATTTAAAGTTGCAGAAATTGCACAAAGAATTTGAAGAATTTCTTGAAAAATCGAAAAATTCAAAAAATGTGTAAAAGGTATGAAGTCAATAATTAGCCCAAAATCTTATTAGGTCCCAGATTAGCTAAAAAAGCTAGCATGTTTCTGAAATATTAGCTGAACTCAAAATTAGCCCCAAAAGCCTCAGTAGATGGTATAGTAGCCAAAAAAGGTAGCATGTTGCTAAAAGACTAGCTTAACTCAGAATTAGATCAACAAAACCCAGTAGGTGCCTAAATACCCCCCAAAAGCTAACAAGTTCCTAAGATACTGGCTTAACTCCATAGTAGGCCTAAAAACATTTTAGATGCCAAATTAGCCAAAAACCTTAGCATGGTGCTCAAATATTAGTTGATCTTAAGATTAGACCAAAAAACCTCAGTAGATGCCAAATCAGCCAAAAAGGCTTTCATGGTGCAAAAAGACTAGCTTAACTCACAATTCGCCCCCAAAAACCCCAGTAGATGCCATATAAGGCAAAAACGCTAGCACGTTGCTAAGAGACTAGCTTAACTCAGAATTAGACTGAAAAACCTCAGTGGGTGTCAAAATAGCGTAAAAAGCTAGCACCTTGCCAAGATACTAGCTTAACTCCAAAGCAGCCTAAAGAAAACTCATTAGATTCCAAATTAGCCAACAAGGTTAGCATGGTGCTAAAATATTAGATAATCTCAAGAATAACCCAAAAAACTCAGTATATGGCAAATAAGACAACAAAAAAGCTAGCACGTTGCTAAGATACTAGCTTAACTCAAAATGAGCCCTAAATAAACCTCAGTAGATGCCATATTAGCCAAAAAAGCTAGCACCTTGCCAAGATACTAGCTTAACTCCAAGCAGCCTAAAAAAACTAATTCAATTCCAAATTAGCCAACAAGGTTAGCATGGTGCTAAAATGTAAGATAATCTTAAGAGTAACCCAAAAGACTCAGTATATGGCAAATAATACCCAAAAAAAGCTAGCAGGTTTCTAAAAGATCCGCTTAACTCACAATTAGCCCTAAATAAACCTCAGTAGATGCCATATTAGCCAAAAAAAGCTAGCTCCTTGCCAAGATACTAGGTTAACTCCAAAGCAGCCGAAAAAAAACTCATTAGATTCCAAATTAGCCAAAAACATTAGCATGGTGCTAAAATATTGGATAATCTCAAGAATAACCCAAAAAAACTCAGTATATGGCAAATAAGACAACAAAAAAGCTATCACGTTGCTAAAAGATCAGCTTAGCTCACAATGAGCCCTAAATAAACCTCAGTAGATGCCATATTAGCCAAAAAAGCTAGCACGTTGCTAAGATACTAGCTTAACGGCATAGTAGCCCAAAAAAGTAGATGCTAGTTTAGCCAACAATGTTAGCATGTTACTAACATTAGCGAAATTCAAAAGTAGCCTTAAAAACCTCAGTAGTTTTAATGCCTTTAGCATGCTGAACGCTTTGATATCAAACTTGCATCATTTGCAGAAAGTGCACAAATATTTGAAAAATTACGTGAAAAATGTTTCAATAGATGCGTAAAATTTTAAAAACTGCTTAAATATAAGTAAAAGCATGTATGTCCTCAACACGCTGAATGTTTTCCATTGCATAAATAACATACATTTGAAAAATTCCCATTCATTTTCAATGGGAATAAAAAATCGTATACATTGCGTAAAATCTTAAAATCCGTTAAATGTACAAACACCAAAAGCACAAGCAGGATTGTCCTTAACAAGGTGAACACTTTTATTCCAAAATTGCTTAAATTTCAAGCAATTATAAGAATGAATGAGGAGCAATAACAAAGAGAAATAGGATCACTATAGTGTGAATGCTTACAAAGCATTTAAAATGTTTACATTTTTTATAAAATAAACTCAAACTTTAATGCTAAGCCGTAATCATCTCAAGGTTCTTTTTCAATAAATTTTACATATTTCTGCTGATGTACTTGTATTTTTTAAACATATCCCTGATTTTCTGGCTTTTATTTGCCTTTTGGATATATGACTTGAATATTTACTTGAAAAATGAATGCCAAATCATATTTTTTTGATCTATTATACATGGAGAGTTCTTCTAGACAAGAGGGACCTACCAACAGGTGATGTCGTTCCCCGTGTTCTCATCAGTTAAAACCTAAACAGCCGCTTGTTCCATGACTGCAAAGCTGCGCAGCCGGCCGCACCTTCACGGCAGGCGAACTTCTTCTGAGGTTTATTTCTGGCAGAGAGAAGCCAGTTCATCTGAGGGGAAATTATACCCCGTGGTTTGTTTTTTCAATGGATCTAGAAGCCCAGATTCTTGTGTGGTCCGTCGTTTCAGCCTCTCTGTAAGGTGTGGGCTATGGCGTTATTTGTTAATTTTTCTAACTCTCTTTAGTCTCGTATTTCATGAAAGAATGTACTGTAACCATTACACTGTAACTAGACAGAAAGTTTAAGACTTTCTTTTTTTTACCAAAAATGAAGACGATTTTCTTTATGACGAAGGAGAGAAATGACTTTAAGCAGAGATTTCTACCGCTCTAGACTGTTGGTCCATCCACGGTTTACCCCACGTCTTACCCAATCACAGCTGTTATGGTTCCAGCCACCCACAAGCCTGAAAAGGTGAAAGAAAAAAGACGGGTATGTGACTACATGTCATAATATTCATGTAAAATATGGCCGACGTTTTAAATAATCAGACAAAACGTTTACTCATAGCTGCAGAAGCTCTAAGAACACCATGAAGTGAGCCCTAAGCCTTGTTCTGTTGAAGGTTTCCAGAAACCCTGTTTTTAAAAAATATGTTTTCAATTCCTGGTTTATTATAGAAACAAAATCTACATATAATAGGAGAACTTATTTACTAAATGTCTACTCTACATTCTGAATAATCTTTTACATCATTATTGTAAAGTGTAAGTTATGGACCAACACTGCCTTAAAACATCTATATCTCGGATTACTTTTAGAATGTCAGTCCTTAAATAAACGTAAGACCACTATACTGTATTTTTCCGGAATATAAGTCGCAATTTTTTCATAGTTTAACCAGGGGTGCGACCAGCACTCAGGAGTGACTTATTTGTGATTTTTTAAAGACATAAATAGGCTCACATATTCGTTCATTTCCAAGCCAGTTGCTCTTTAGCAGTTGCTTCCATTACTGACAGCACCAGAAGAAAAATTGTCGTTCAAAACAAACATGGAGGAGAATTTGATTATTTTCCTCTGAAACTTTGATATTTTTCTTGTTTCCATTTTTTTCTCCCTCGAACAAATGCGGAACAGAAAGTCATCAGACCGGGTAACAGAGAGATGGAAGAACAGGGAAAAACGCCATCATGTAGAACCAGCTCCTGGAGTATAGAAGGTAAGAGAATAAGAAAAAAAGACTGAAAGATCTCATGAACCAGACCTAGAGACATGATAAGTAATATGTCATAACCCATCTGTGTCTTCTGTGCATTAAGATAAACAGTCAATGCTTCCAAGTAACGATGAGGGAAAAACTTGGTAGTTTCTACCATGAGGCTATTAATGAAAACTTTTCAGGACAAGCATTGACCATCCAATCTGACCCCCGTCAAAAGAGTCAGTGGATGCAAGTTTGATGTGTGAACCACGTTCGGTGGGAATGTGGCCTTACGCTGGGATTTGTTCTGAAACGTCAGACTTTTCTCCCAAAAGTGAGACTTATACTCCAGAGGGACTTATACCGTTTTCCTGTTCTTGATTTAACATTTTTTTGCTTCTGCAACTTATAGTCCTGTGTGACATATACTCCGGAAAACACGGTACATACACAGCACCTTTTCTCCTGAAAGTTTGAGTTATACTCTGGAAAATATGGTACTACAAACCATCTTTTCTTCCAAAAGTGGGAATTATACTCCGGAAAATAGGCTACTTAAATAGCACCTTTTTTCACAGAAATGCAACTTATACTGCAGAAAATACGGGACTTACATACCGCCTTTTCACTAAAGGTGTACTCTGGAAAATATGGTACTTACATAGCACCTTTTCTTCAAAAGTGTTACTCGTACTCCGGTGAATATAGTAATGTCATAGCATCTTTTCTTCAAAAGTGCGACTTATACTCTGCAAAATATGGTATAGCAGATTTTCTCCTAAGAGTGTGACTTAAAAAGTGTCTTATACTCTGGAAAATACGGTACATACATAGCACCTTTTCTTCAAAAGTGCGACTTATACATCACAAAATACGGTACTTAGGCTACATGGCTACACTTACGCTACATAGCACCTTTTCTCCCAGGAGTGTGACTTATACTCCAGAAAATACAGTGCTTTCATTAGACCTTTTCTCAAAAAGTGAGACTTATACTCCGCAAAATACGGTGCTTACATAGCACTTTTTCATTAAAAGTGCGACTTGTATTCTGGAAAATACGGTACTTACATAGCACCTTTTCTTCAAAAGTGTGACTTATACTCCGTAATATATGGTACTTACATAGCAGATTTTCTCCCAGGAGTGTGACTTAAAAAGTGTCTTATACTCTGGAAAACACGATACTTACATAGCACCTTTTCTCCAAAAGTGGGACTTATACTCCAGAAAAACGATACTTACGTAGCACCTTTTCTTCAAAAGTGCGACTTATACACAGCAAAATACGGTGCTTACATAGCACCTTTTCATTAAAAGTGGGACTTGTACTCTGGAAAATACGGTACTTACATAGCACCTTTTCTTTAAAAGTGTGACTTATACACCTCAAAATACGGTACTTACATAGCACCTTTTCTTTAAAAGTGTGACTTGTACTCCGGAGAATACAGTAATGTCATAGCATCTTTTCTTCAAAATTGCGACTTATACTCCACAAAATATGGTACTTACATAGCAGATTTTCTACCAGGAGTGTGACTTATATGATTTTTATTTCCGGTTCTGGGTCACGACGAGCAGACGCGTGTCTCCAGCTCTCCTCATCTAAATGATTTGTCGTGGATGCTTTGAAAATTGATTGCATCAATGAGATTAATGGTCCTTAAATAGCCTGAATCTATTAATATTTGATTTTAAGTCCTGAACCGGATATTGATAATTCATGTAGAGAAAATGGTATGGTCGAGTCGGGGTGGGATTATATAAGTTCGCTTCCTTCCACTCCCTTATAAGCAATCTACTAGTGATTCGTTATGTGATGTTACGACCCGATTGCTTGAAGTAAACTATTTCATTCATTCATTCTTACGGTACTTGCATAGCACCTTTTCTCCCAAAAGTGCAACTTATACTCAGGAGAACACAGTACTTACATATCACTGTTTTCTCCCCCCAAAGTGCGACCTATAATCCAGAGCGATTTATACTCTGAATAATACGGTACTTAGAAAGCACCTTCTTTCCCCAAAGTGCAAATTATACTCTAAAGCGACTTATATATGGTTTTCTTCTTTGTGATTAGACATTTTTTGCGATGCAAACTGTGGTACGACCTATACTCTTAGAAATGCAGGACTTACATAGTACCTTTTCTCCTAAAAGTGCAACTTTTACTTTAGAGTGACATATACGGCTTTCTTCTTCTTCTTGATTCGACATTTTTTGTTCCTGCAACTTGTACTCTGAAAAATACAGCACTTACATAGCTCTATTTTTCCTAATAACGCGCAGAAGCACCTCACAGTCAAAGTCCCATTTACCACACACATCGTTCAGTGGGAAATCCAAGAGAGCTTCAAACAAAACTTTGTCCTGGTCAGTTTTTTGAACTGAGGGAACTCCCTGTCTCACTTCAGGTCTAATGGGTGATGAGGGAAGTCTAGTGGGTGACGTCTACCTCACTCTCCAGGCCTTTTCTATTGATGTTGTGTCTTTTGAAGCCTGTAGATCCATTTGCACCTTTATCCCCCCAGACTAAACAATTTCAATGACAACAGATTCCAGTTTGTCACATTCAAAAGAATGATAAAATTAAAATGAAATTACAAAAGATAAACATTTATTGGCCTCATAGTTGAGATTCCAAAACCAAAGTGCATTCATTGGAAAAGACACGTCATTTTTTATCGTAAACATTAACAATCGCGTCTTCCATCTCTCAGTTCAAGCGCCGTCATGAAATACCCAACACCTTCATCTCTGAGAATCAAAGTGAGCTGGTGGGTCGCACCGTCAATGAGTAACCAAACACCGTCCACCACAAATGTTTCTGTTCATCCAAACTTGACGATTCTTTCCCCGCTGGAGCAGCATAAAGGTAGCTTTGAGAGTGCGGCTTGTTTGTTTGGAAGCCGTCGCAGTGCTTACACGTGGAACAAACCTTTCTTTCTATGGTCACACTTCAACCACAACTGAAGGTCTGCCTTCAGGACAGGCTGTCCCTCAAGATGGCCAGCCTAAATATGTTTTCACACCACTTCTAAATAGGTGATGTACTGCGCCTTTTGTTGGTAAGCAGTGTCTCTAAATCGGTCATTGTCTGTACGAAGTGTTTAAGTCACTGGGTTGTTTCAGACGGTCTGTGCCTTTCGCTCTATTGTGTAACAGTTACATTTTGGACTTTAGAATGGGGCGGAAGTACCCCAAGGAGCAATTACACTTTTATAAGAAGAGCTGAATTTGTGGTCGCCCCTTCATTATCATCGGCATTTGATGCAAACAGAAACTCCAACTGCGAAGGGGTTGTGTAGTTTGTGTGCACACAGGAAGAGCCCTCTTCTGACCTAATGCTTGCTGTGAACGACCTGAATGACTGGACTCTTTACAGATTGGCCTCGGAGCAGCTCTAGAAACGGCTCCACAGAGAGAGCCTGTAAACTACCGAGCTGTTAACATGGACAGCATTCTTGTTTGTTGGCGATGGCGACTGTTTATACCCGGCAGAACCACAGGGAAAATGCTTGCATCTTTTACCGGGGTGGTTCCCGGTGGATCCAATGCATGCTGGGATACTGCTGGCAAGACCTGAAAGAAGGATGAGCAGAGGGAGGATGACTGAGAGTGTTGGGAAATAAATACAGTTTCTCTGACTCAACAGAAACGTTTTAAAGAATGGTGTTTGTATGCTAAAGGCTGCACATTACTTTTTTTAAAATAAAAATATGTCTAGATTATCATTGCCAGAAAATTTCAGAAAAAGACATTTAGAGGTGTCACTGTAGATTAGGGGTGTATGAAAATACTGTGAAATATTGTGATGCTTTATTTGGCGATATTTGTCAAACTCAACCGCACAAGGGGCAGAAATCCTAAACACAGCTTATGTCGCAGGCCGAAGAAGAAAAAAAAACATTTATTGAACACTCTAGAACTACATTTTTAAAACTTTAAAAATGTAAATTTTACCATAATTATGAACTACATATATAGCTTTACCTGTGATAATGCTAGTGTGAATGCTGTAAGCTGAATTTGGCTGCTGAAGATGCTAGTGCTGATAGCTGAAGATGCTAGTGCTGTTAGCTGAAGATACTAATGCTGAAAGCTGAAGATGCTAGTGCTGATAGCTGAAGATGCTAATGCTGATAGCTGAAGATGCTAATGCGGACAGATGAAGATGCTAGTGCTGATAGCTGAAGATGCTAATGCTGATAGCTGAAGATACTAGTGCTGATAGCTGAAGATGCTAGTGCTGTTAACTGAAGATGCTAGTGTTGATAGCTGAAGATGCTAATGCGGATAGCTGAAGATACTAGTGCTGATAGCTGAAGATGCTAGTGCTGTTAACTGAAGATGCTAGTGTTGATAGCTGAAGATGCTAGTGCTGATAGCTGAAGATGCTAATGCTGATAGCTGACGATGCTAATGCTGATAGCTGAAGATGCTACTGCTGAAAGCTGAAGATGCTAATGCTGTTAGCTGAAGATGCTAATGCTGTTAGCTGAAGATGCTAATGCTGATAGCTGAAGATGCTACTGCTGAAAGCTGAAGATGCTAGTGCTGATAGCTGAAGATGCTAATGCTGTTAGCTGAAGATGCTAATGCTGTTAGCTGAAGATGCTAATGCTGTTAGCTGAAGATGCTAGTGCTGATAGCTGAAGATGCTAGTGCTGATAGCTGAAGATGCTAATGCTTTTAGCTGAATATGCTAGTGCTGATAGCTGAAGATGCTGAAATTGATAGCTTAAAACACTGAAGCTAAGAGCTTGCAATATTAGCTAAATGATAAATTAGCTTAAAAAATAAAATAATAGCCAAAATAGTGCCAGCTGAAATAGTAGCTACACTTCAAAACAGCCTAAAAACCTAAAAAAGCCTAAATTAGCCAAAAACAGCTAGCATGTAAATATTATCTAAATTCCAAAATAGCCTCAACATTTTAAGTAAATGCCAAAATAGTGCACATTTTTAAAAATTTGAAACCGCAACAAACCTTAAATAACTTTCCATATTTTACTCCATAAAAATATATTTTGTCAAAACTATACAAGTTAGAAATAAACACAAGATAATATCGGGTCATTAATAATAAAATAAAATGATCTGGAGGGCCGGATAGAATTACCCGGAGGGCCGGATCCGGCCCCCGGGCCTTGACTTTGACACATGATGTATAGTAAATAGGCGAGTTTTATTAAATTTCAATACACTGTGGGGAAAATGACTTGTACCACAAGTTAAGGACGCACCACCAAGTGAATCTGTGGTCACCACCCCAACACCTCCTACTCCATCACCTTCATCCACCAGGTATTTTCCAACCTTTTCATTACTTCACAATCACTCCCTTTTGGTTCCGCTCCCAGATCTGCATCAGAGTTCATTTGCAAGTCAACAGAGACCCTTATTCTTCAGAGACCCAAAGTTCAGGCTCGGTCCAAAAGTTCCTTCACACCTGCCCAACAAAGGAAACCACCTGAGAAAACAAACTGCTTCACATCAAAGTTAGCAAAAATGTTCTTTTGGCGCTCGACCCATTCCTAGAATCAGCAGTGGTGATACAGAACCAGCATTTGGAGGGTCTTTAACATTACCCATCAACCAATGAAACCAATCTCAACATTGATCCCTCTCTTCAGCCTCTTGAACGTCTCCATGGAGCCTCATCTGAGGCAGAAATACTTCAACAACTGAAATATTTAGCAGCGTGATCACACGATCCTCGTTCAAACGGCGTCTTGTTTTTCTGTTCCCCGTCCCACAAAGCCGAGCTCTGGTCTGCGGCCAGCGGACGGGATCTGCGCGTGTCATCAGCGTGAGACATCTGCTGAGCCGGCAGAAGGGGAGTTGGGCGCTGCAGCTTTTCCTGCTGCCAGCAGCCACTTCACAGCTTCCTGTGGGCTTGAGTTTTCACGATTATCATCTTAAGTAGCGTTCAGAAACAGAACTTCCTTTCCTTTCATCTTCATCTCCTTTATTCTTTACTTTAAACTTTTTAAAAACGTTTTTTTTTCAAGGAAGTTTTTGTTTTAAGCGACTGTTCTTTAGTCTTTTTAGCGATTCAGCAGTTTATTTTTGTTGAGTCATACATTGTAATTATTTCACATGCTGGAGCAGAAAAACAACCCCAAACCATGCTGCTCCCTCCTCCGTGCTTCAAATTCAAAATGATGTTTTTACAGCACTTTCTCGTTTGCTGTTTTACTGGGTTCCATGTTGATATTTATGCAGTTTAGTTTCATTTTTATTTGAGTTAAAACAAAAAAGGATCAAATTTTACATTTCAAATTTTAAATAATGAAGGATTGTGAAAGTCCATCACACTTTTACCGGTTCGGGTCTGATACCATGTCTGGTGCCAAGTCCTGTACCCTAACCAGGCACCGGTACCCTAACCCAGAACCAATACCCTAACCCAGTACCGGTACCCTAACCCGGTTCTAGTTTGCATCCAATACCGCCTCTGGTACCGGTTTGGGTCCGATACTGCGTCCGGTGCCAGGTCTGGTACCCTAATCCAGTACCAATACCCTGACCCAGTACCGGTACCCTAACCCAGTACCGGTACCCTAACCCAGTACCAATACCCTGACCCAGTACCGGTACCCTAACCCAGTACCGGTACCCTGACCCAGTACCAATACCCTGACCCAGTACCGGTACCCTAACCCGCTTCCAGTTTGTGCCCAGTACCGTGTCTGGTACCGGGTTAGGGTACCAGACCTGGCACTGTATCACGGTATCTGACCCTAACCCGGTACCAGACACGGTACTGGACATGGTACCACGTTAGGGTACCAGGTATCAGTTCGGGTACTAAGCACGGTACCGGACACAAACTGGTAGAGAGTCAGGGTACCAGACAGAGTACAGGACCCAAACCAGTACCGGGTTAGGGTACTGGGACACATGCCACACCAGTACCCTAACCCGGTACTGGTTTGGGTCCGGTACTGGGTCTGGTATCCTAACCCAGCATCGGATGCGGTACCAGACGCTGTACCAGAGCGGTTAGAGTACTCCGTGTCCCGGTGCTGGGTTAGTGTTTAGATGCTGTACCAGACCCAAATTGGTAGCAAATGTGGTACCAGTTCGGTGCTGGGTTAGATTACCAGTATTAACATTGTCCCGAGGACCAGTCCACGTGTGGTACTGCATCTGGTACCATGTCCGGTATTGTGTCCCGAGGATTTTGGACCCTTGATTTTACGAACAGCCAGCCCGTCAAAATACATGTTAGGGACACTGAGCCGTCAGAAACGACGTGGAAGGGTCCGTAACCAAACCTATATGTGATGAGATGGGAGGAGAATGAGTTGGAGAGTGTTTGACCCGGTGACGGACTCGTGAACCGTCCAGGGTGTGCTCTGTCATTGCTCTGAAGCCGTTGGGATTGGCTCCAGCAACCCTTGGATGTGGTGGGTGGAGACTCCTCGTGAGCTGTCGTAGTCAACCTAGATTGATGCTGGTCTTAGTTCTATCAAGAATTGTTGCTACTTTTAGGTTTGATGATCAGTTTATCAATTCGGGGGATTAATGTTGAACTTGACTGTTATTATTATTTATGAAAGGTGACATATTTTTGGGTTTAAAGTCACACTTTTGGGAGACATTTATTTAACAGAATATGCAAACAAAAATAAGACATTTTATTTTGAAAAAATAACAAATAGAGCAGATAGCCTCTAATGGACTTACAAATGCATGTTTCACTACCATAACTGTATTAGCGTTATAAAGCACAGTCTCTAGTATGTTAGCACAACGTATGAACAATCATTCACATAATCATAGTATAAAGAACATGCTAACAAGTCAACTACTCTCTTTATATTACTTCACTGTTTGTGTTGCTTTGAAACAACATTACTTTTTACACTGATACACCTCAGTGCTCTTTAGCAGGTCTTAGTGATAAAATAAGGACCATGTAAGTATATTTATTATGTTTAAAAAATCACCTGAGTATAAGTCGTACTCCAAGCCAAACTGTATAAAAAAAATATAGTACTTTTTACTTTTTTTAGATTCAATGAGGAAATAAACATAAAAACTAAGTTTTATGTATGGAAACGATCTGTATGGAAAATAACCAAAGTTGAGAAAGTTTCTGAAGCTAAACCAAGTTCAGGTGACTGTCGTTTTTCTGCTCCATCAGTGACACACAACAGTATGAAAATATGTCTGAAACCACCTCAAAGAATAAACGAACATCTCCAGCTCTGATTGGAACCAGGAGGTGGTTCCTATTTATGGTCTAAGCAAAAGCCCAGACACGCCACACACAGTTGCAGTTGTGGAACATATTAGCAGCAATGAGTTGGACTAATTTGGTTCAACGAGTGTGGTCACCACGGCACCGTAACGAGGCGCCCCCGAAGCAAAACCAAACGCTGCTTTGGTAGAAGAAAGATGGAGCAGACGGGAAGTTTGTTGTGGAAGTTTAAAAAGAGTAGAAATGTTCAGATAAAATCTGATCTGTTCAGCATCAACAGTAATATTAAGGTCATCCGCAATAACACCAAAACAGTTCAATACTTTCCAATCGCCACATTTCCAATTGTCAAACGGCAAAATTATACAGATTTCTGAGCAACAACAACAAAAAAATATTGACCTCAGCCTTTCTATCATTACAATAATACGTAGCTTTACAAACCTTATTCCACTCTTTACCCTCCAACAAAATCCGGCCTGTATACCCAATAATTTATAATAATGAACACCTCATTGGGCCTTATCCCTTACACAATAGATACTCTAATAGTTATGGCCTTATGGTATTGTTTTAGGTTCGTTCTGCTGAGAACTACAAAGTCGCACACTGATGACATCACAGTATCAGTGCGACACGCGCCATGTACAAGTACTCCAAGACATGTATGCACAGAGCAATGTACCACAAACCAAATGTTAACGCAAGGAAACAGTTGGACCCATTGGACCACAATAATTATAGATGAAAACTGAGATTGACCAAAAAAAAAAAAGATGCACAATTTTTTCTGTAATTTGTTACACCCCTCATTTTATCAGTAAGATAATAAAAATAATGCCTAATACACTCAGCTTATTTAGCTAATTTTTACTTTCAGAAAATAGCCGGACGTTAGCTTAGTTTAATTTTAAGTTGTAGCCTCGTCAAATGGAGTTTAGTTTTTCGTAATTTATCTTAATTTAGCTTTGTTTAATTTTAGCTTCACTTTCCTTTGGTTAGCTTAGCCTAATTTTAGCTTAGTCTTAGCCTGACGTTAGCTCAGTTTAACTTGTTAATTTTTAGCTAAGTCAAATGAAGTTTAGTTTTTCATAATTTATCTTAACTTTGCTTTTTCTAATTTTAGCTTCACTTTCCTTTGACTAGCCTAGTTTAACTTAGCTTAGTTTTAGCCTGACGTTAGCTTAGTTTAACTTGTTAATTTTTTGCTAAGTCAAATGAAGTTTAGTTTTTCGTAAGTTCTCTTAATTTAGCTTTTTCCAATTTTAGCTTCACTTTCCTTTGGTTAGCTTAGCCTAATTTTAGCTTAGTTTTAGCTTGACATTAGCTTAGTTTAACTTTGTTAATTTTTTTGCTAAGTCAAATGAAGTTTAGTTTTTTGTGACTTATCTTAATTTAGCTTTTTCTAATTTTAGCTTCACTTTCCTTTGGTTGGCTTAGCCTAATTTTAGCTTAGTTCGAGCTTAACCTTACTCAATTTAGTTTTTGCTTACATTAGCTTAGTTTAACGTTGGTAAGTTGTAGCATAGTTATAGTTTAAAGTTCTGCTCCCCTTCGTAAAATCTTTCCCAGTGATTTTTAAATTCTGATGATCATGTTTTTAGCCAAAATCAAAAAAGCTTTTGACCTATTTTCAGACATATTTTATTGACAGTGGCAGCAGCTCATTAGAAATACAATTCTGGGTCGTGGGCAGGACTGTTGACACAGAGCAACCCGCTCCCCTTCCCCCGTCGCTGAGAGCTCTGCGCGCTAACGCGTAAGCTTATAGCCTCAAGCTAACATTAGTGGCACAAAAATAACAACGAGCAATATTGGATAAATCCAGTCGTACAGTTTTGAGGCAAAGTTCTCTACAGTACGAGTGTTGAATTCTCATCATGTCTCCCACACCTCAGCGTGAGCAGGCCAGGTATGTGTAGAGGAGACTTTGACACGCCCCCTACAGCAGCGGCTTCATCTACGGTATTTGATTCAAGAAACAGAAACACTTTTAATCTTACATTTTTTAAGTCCTCTGCTATGACAAAAATGCTTCAAGAAGATGATAAAAACAAAAAAGAATATTTTGACTTCAATTTTTTTTGGCTTAGCTTATATAACATTTAGACTAAAATAGCATTATTTGCGTTATTTAAATGAGAAACATACCGCATCTTTGTCAAACTTAGTATTAATTCTATTGATTCTAACTTAACTTAGCCAAGCTGAATTTAGTTTTAATTTAACTTAACATTGATTAGTTTTTGTGTAACTTTTCTTACTTTATCGTAATTTTGTGTAGTTTAAGCAACATTATGGCTGTTTTGGCTAATTTAGGATTTTTAAAAAAGGTTTTAAGGCTATTTGGAGTTAAGATAATATTTCAGCTACCTGCTAGCTGTTTTGGCTAATTTAGCCTTTTTTTGTTTTGGTTTTTAGGCTGTTTTGGAGTTAAGCTAATGTTTCAAGTACATGCTAGCTGTTTTTTTAGACTAATTTGGCATTTAGTTAATATTTAAAAAAACATAGCTTAACTCTGATTAGTTTGATTGATCTTAATTTAAGCTAAGTCAGTGTTTTAAAGCATCTTAGATTCATAGAGTTACCTTAACTTATGGAAATCAATGGAGGAACTCTTTTAAGTCTTCACACAGTCTCCACCTGTCATCAAGCGACAGACTGCATTTTCTTTGATCTGTTGAGCTTCGTCTCCTTATTAGTCAACGATGTATTTGCGATCACTTTGACCTCAAATCCCAGCTACAGGCCGCACACTTCAGCTCATTTACGCAGCCTTGCTGCGACCAAACCAAACAGCTCCCGGCTCCTCTGCCTCTCAGGAGTTGATGGCTGCTTCAGCCGACACCTCGCCGAGGAATCCAGCTGTGTGAGGACAAGGTGCCGAGGAGCTTTTAGGAAGCACAGACCACCGCAGGCTGTGAACCGAGGCCAAGGCCAGATCCCAGGCTGCCAGATGTGGAGGTGTGGGTCTGGAGCTGTGGTCGTGCCTGTGGCCGGCTGCACCAGCTGACCCTGCACATGTACCAGTGTGCCTGTAATGACATGCTCAAGCTTATGTTCAGTGTTTGGGGCGAGGAGGTTGATCTTGATTAATGTGCTTATGAAGATGCAGCTTGACACAAGAATCTCCTGGCAGAGAGAAGGTATTTGCACCATGTTTGGGCTATTCAAACACTGAGCTGGGCAGATTCAGCCAAGAAGTAACTTCTGATTGGCCCAAAGCTCTGAAAAACAATCTTAGTAAAACATTTTATGTATTTTTGTAACCGCTGATTGTCCACACGTTTTTGGTCTCTGAATACATCAGGTAAATTAATGTAGCTGAAGGTTCTTTTCTACCAACAAGGAAAATCTGTGAAACTTCTCTGGTGTTCAGTTAGGCGCCCTCCGGGTTTGGGGGACGGATACAGCCGGGCTCAGTGATCTCTCCAGGGCAGGACGGTATTCGGCTGGGATCAATGTTGAGCCTCAGCGGGGCTGGGTGTCGTGTCATGTGGGCGAGGTGTCATGTCCCTCCAGAGCTGGGTGACGTGTCCTTCCAAGGCTGGGTTTCGTGTCCCTCCGGGTCTCCCCCGTTTCCCTCCAGGGCTTGGTTTTGTGTCCCTGTGGGTCTCCCGTGTCCCTCCAGGGCTGGGTGACGTGTCCCTTCAGGTAACCCGTGTCCTTCAGGGATGGAGTGTCGTGTCCCTCTGTGGATGGGTTTCATGTCCTTCCAGGTTTCCCGTGTCCCTCCGGGTCTCCATGTCCCTTCCGGGGTTTTGTGTCCGATAGGAATGAGGTGTTTAGTCCCTCCGGGGATGGGTTTCGTGTCCTTCCAAGTTTCCCGTGTCCCTGAGGGAGTGTTTTTGAGAACAAGTGCCTTGTTCCAACAACAAGATGGGAGCTCAGAACTTTAGAGTTTCTTACTTCAGAGTGAGGAGGTGGAACAGGGGGATCAGCACAGGACTGGATCCTGAAGATCTGCTCTGGTGTCTGTGTCGTAACTTCACTGCTATTTTATGTCAACATACTGAATACTTATAGATAGTTTTTCTACCTTGATTAAAGCCCAAAGTGCTTTACAGTCCCAGTCATCCAAGCACACACACAGTTACACACCTGCGGCGACTCTACTGTTTGAGGCTTAGTCACCAGCACCCGTATGGGGTGTTGACCTGTACGGGTGTTTGGTGTTCTTGGGTTGTCTGGACCCATGGAGGTTCATAGAGAGTGTCTTACAGTTCCCTTGAGGCTCATACAAACACCTATCCTACAACGGAACATACCATTGCCGTGTGTGGTAAGTGTAAATAAAGTATTTGTAAGAATTATGTACGGTACAAGCACTTATGATGTACCAGCGATACTTTCACATGGTGCTTTAGTACTCTAGTTTCTAGTAAGGTGTATGCACTGACCTCTTCCTGATTGGGCCCAAATACCATACCCATGGGGCTTTGCAGGTGGTTTGTAAGCACCTGTAGGTCACTCACACAAACTAAAGTCTGATTGTCGCATTTTGATCATTTCTATCAGAACTTGAAAAGCACTAACAGGTTCCTAGTTCCTACCTCTACGAGTTGTTTAACTGTTCGCTACGACTTGTCACCGGCAGTTTGCCCGTAGAAAAATGAGGATACTGGTTTGCCCATTTTTCACCTACAAACCGCACTGGTAAGGGCTTTTATGACTAACATGGTATCTACCTCAATCACCCATTTCGGGTTCAGTGTCTTGCCCATTAACTCACATAGAAATGGACAAAACAGGGGAGTGGCGTCACCGATAGAAAATGCCTTACCTCGGGTTCCAACGGAACAAAGTCACTTCAGTCGCCATTTTTCCGTGGTACGAATATTGTCCGATTTCACCATTTTGGGACCAGACAACAAAAATGTTTTGTGTGTTGTCATGCGGTTAGTACATCGGGTGGTATCTGGTCAAAATCATCTAATACAAATGTCAAAGTCAAGGCCCAGGGGGCCGGTATCCGGTATGGAGAGTAAAATATAGAAAGTTATTTAAGGTTATTCTAGAATAATATTCTTGCCTTTTTATTATTCATGATTATGATAAAAAGTTACAGTGTTAAAGTTTTAAAAATTGGTATTCTGCTAGCTTTTTAGACTATTTTGACATTTACTAAGATTTGTTTATTTTATTGGAGTTTGGCTAATATCATGCTAGCTGCTTTGGCTAATTTAGAAAAATTTTCATTTTAATTTTTAGTCTGTTTTAGAGTTAGGCTAATATTTTCACGATACCAGTTTTGGCTAATTTAGACTTTTTCTGATTTTTAGGCTATTATGAAGTTTAGCTATATTTTATAGCTATGTGCTAGCTATTTTTGCTAACCTAAGTTTTTTTGTTTTGTTTTGTTTTTTAGGCAATTTACCTAATATTTTAGCCTGCTATAAACTTCAGTGTTTTCAGGTATCAGCTTCAGTGATTTTTACCATTAATTTCTGCATCTTTAGTGACCAAATTAATCTTACATCATTCACACTAATATTATCACAAGTAATGCTATATTTCTAGTTTATAGTTATGTTAAAAATGTACGGTTTTAAAGTTATAAAAATGTAGTTTTAGAGTGTTTGATAAATGGATTTTGGCGCCCTGTGTGACTGACTTTGACGCCTCTGAACTAGTAGATCTGTGACGGTTGTCAGATTTACATCCATGACTGTTGAGGCTTCATTGGTTAAAAAACTACTAACCGAGCGTCAACATTGTCTTTGACACAGTGTTTAGGGAAACGTTGTTGTTACCTTAAAGTCCAACTAGGAAATTTGACTTTTAAAAACCTGGCCTAACCAAATTAGTAATTGAACAGTCCTGCACTATGCAGTACGTGTAGCCCCCCCTCAAACAGTGTTATTGCAGCTGCACCCGGCCCTCCTCCTCCTCCTCGTCTTCCTCTCCCCCTGACTCACAGTTCAGGTGCTTTCCAGCTTCACTCCTCCTCCTCCTCCACTCCTCCCGAGCCTCTTCTCCTTTCGCTTCGTTTCTCAGACAGACTGCTGTTTTATCCGCATTCTTTGACTCCAGGCCAAGCGGAGGAAGACTGACATTTCCACTCGACTAGACCGGCCTCGGACTCCCTCGTTAACCCCCTGCCCCCGGAGCTCGTCCCCGTGACAACGCTCACATTGACTGGCCTTGCTGACTTCCTGCCCGTGGAGCCAAACAGCAATTTGAGGGTGTGTTTTCATGTAGGAGTGCGGTCTCATTTGTCTCTAATGCGTGTTTTTTTGAGAACAAGTGCCTGCACAGAAGCTGCCACTGCAGGTTTTTTAAATATACAGAATGATGCTGTTTTTACTGAAAATGAGCTTTCTCTGAAGCATTTTTTACTAAACAGCCATTGGTAAATTTTATTTTGAGCTTGAACCCTGCAGTGTCACTTTGTACAAGTATGTACCCCCCCAACTACTCTGGAATGGGGACAAAGTGCCTTACAACAAGGGAAGGTGTTTCCTGAAAATGGACTAAAGCTCCGCCTACAAACCTCTGAAGGGAGATTTCATGTTTTGTTAAAGTCTTGGATCAAAATGTGGCCTTAAGTTTGGTTTCACACCCAAATAATACTTTCTCTCTTAACTTGTTCTAAACTTTACCCAAAATACAGGCGTAAAAACTCCCCGTGGACCGGTTTGAGTTCAGAATACGGCCCGCCATGAGAAAAAGCAACGATGACTGGCTTTTGGAAGAGCTTTAGGTGTGGGGAAGGACCTCGCGCCGTCTACTAACGCCGTGACCGTTCGTGGAAGAGCTTCATTACAAAGACACTAGCGGGGAAAGTGCGGCCACAAGGAAGCGGCGAGAATAGAGAAACTTTGGTGTTGAGTGATTTAAAAATGAACATTTAGACTTTTTATGTTAATTATCAGGCATATTTGTCCAAGAAACTGGGAAAATGTCAAGTTTTTACCAGATAATATTCACAGTCTAAGTTCAAAGCAGCTGATAAGGAAGCTCTGATGACCCAGCATTCTAGCAGCATTTAAATCACGTGTCAAAGTCAAGGCCCGGGGGCCGGATCCGGCCCTCCAGATCATTTTATTGAACGGTTATTAATGGACCGATGTTATCTTTCGCTTATTTTAACCTGTATAATTTTGAGAAAATGTACTTTTATGGACAGTAAAATATAGAAAGTTAATTAAGGTTTAAGTTGATTTATTCTGGAATAATATTCCTGACATTTTATTATTCATAATTATGTTAAAAAGTTACGGTTCTAAAGTTGTAAAAATTGTCATTCTGCTAGCTTTTTGGACTATTTTGGTATTTACTAAGATTTTTTTAGGCTATTTTAGAGTTTAGCTAATATTTCAGCTTCATGCTAGCTGTTTTTTCAAATTTAGGCTTTTTTCAGTTTTTTAGGTTATTTTGGAGTTTAGCTGGTATTTTGGCTACAGGCTAGCTGTTTTAGCTAATTCGACCTTTTTTTTCAGTATTTTTTTTTAGTCCACTCCAGAGTTTATCTAATATTTCAGCTTCACGCTAGCTGATTTAATTCTAATTTAGATTTTTTTCCTCTTTTTTTGCTTTTTTAGAGTTTAGCGAATATTGTAGCTACATGCTAGCTGTTTTGGCAAATTTAGGCTTTTTTCAGTTTTTAGGCTATTTTGAAGTTTAGCTACATTCTAGCTGTTTTGGCTAGCCTAGTTTTTTTTGTTGTTGTTGTTTTTTTTAGGTTAATTTTGCATTTAGCTAACATTTTAGCTGGCTATCAGCTTCAGCATTTTTTCCTTTCAATTTCAGCAAAT
>NC_050513.1:3443419-3444931 GCF_002922805.2 Oryzias melastigma
CAAGTTTTTACCAGATAATATTCACAGTCTAAGTTCAAAGCAGCTGATAAGGAAGCTCTGATGACCCAGCATTCTAGCACCATTTAAATCACGTGTCAAAGTCAAGGCCCGGGGGCCTGATCCGGCCCTCCAGATCATTTTATTGAATGGTTATTAATGGACCGATGTTATCTTTCGCTTATTTTAACCTGTATAATTTTGAGAAAATGTATTTTTATGTAGAGTAAAATATTGAAAGTTATTTAAGGTTTAAGTTGATTTATTCTGGAATAATATTCCTGCCTTTTTATTACTCATAATTATGTTAAAAAGTTACGGTTCTAAAGTTGTAAAAATTGTCATTCTTCTAGCTTTTTGGACTATTTTGGTATTTACTAAGATTTTTTAGGCTATTTTAGAGTTTAGCTAATATTTCAGCTTCATGCTTGCAGTTTTTTTTAGGCTGTTTTGGAGATTAGCCAATATTTCAGCTACATGCTAGCTGTTTTGGCAAATTTAGGCTTTTTTCAGTTTTTTAGGTTATTTTGGAGTTTAGCTGGTATTTTGCCTACCGGCTAGCTGTTTTAGCTAATTCGACCTTTTTTTCAGTATTTTTTTTTAGTCCACTCCAGAGTTTATCTAATATTTCAGCTTCACGCTAGCTGATTTAATTCTAATTTAGATTTTTTTTCCTTTTTTTTTGCTTTTTTAGAGTTTAGCGAATATTGTAGCTACATGCTAGCTGTTTTGGCAAATTTAGGCTTTTTTCAGTTTTTAGGCTATTTTGAAGTTTAGCTACATTCTAGCTGTTTTGGCTAGCCTAGTTTTTTTTGTTGTTGTTGTTTTTTTTAGGTTAATTTGTCATTTAGCTAACATTTTAGCTGGCTATCAGCTTCAGCATTTTTTCCTTTCAATTTCAGCAAATTCAGCTATCAGCACTAGCATCTTCAGCTGTCCATTCAGCTTGCAGCATTCAAACTAGCATTATCACAGATAATGCTATATATTTTGTTCATAATTATTTTAAAGAGTTACAGTTTTAACATTTTAAAAATGTAGTTTTAGAGAGTTTAATACTTTTTTTCATGTTCAGCCTGCGACCTAAGGTGTGTTTTGGATTTAGCCCCCTCTCCGACTGAGTTTGACACCCCAGATTTAAACGCATCACTTACACATAAATCTGGTGATGTGATAAGAGTCAGATTTGTGCTTAAATGCAGTTTTGTGTGTGTGTGTATATATCAGGCGATTGGTGCATACATTTTTAAGATTTGTATTTGTAGGTAGTTTTAAGCTGTTGTAATTTAAAGTTGTGTCTGTGTAAATTGTGTTTTTTTTTGTATTTTGTTATTTTTGTGCATATGAATACACAATTTCCAGTGCAGACAGCTGCACCAAATGTGTTGTATGAGTTACAAATCGAGAAATCCAAAAGTTAAACGCAAACTTTGAGACACAAGATACAGATCAAGAACTATGCACACACACATCGAAAGAGTCTATTTCCTCTCCATACAAAAGTGATTTAAAAAT
>NC_050513.1:3445153-3456017 GCF_002922805.2 Oryzias melastigma
AGAGCCTAAATTAGCCAAAACAGTTAGCATGGGGTTTTACAAAAAATAGCTGAACATCAAAATACTCTAAAAAAACTGGAAAAAGCCTTCAAAACAACCTAAAAAGAGCCTGAATTAGCTAAAACAGCTAGTGTGTGGTGTAAACAAAAATAGCTAGACTTCAAAATAGTCTAGAAAAACTGGAAAAAAAAACCTAAATTAGCCAGACCAGTTAGCGTGTAAATATTAGCAAAACTCCAAAACGGCCTAAAAAAAGAGCCTAAATTAGCCAAAACAGCTAGCATGTGCTTTAAAAAAAAAAAAGCTAAACTTCAAAATAGTGTAAAAAATTAGGAAAAAAGTCTTTCGGCTTATCCCTTTCGGGGTCGCCACAGCGTAACAACACCCACTGTTTGGCATCAGTGATTTGGCAGAGTTTTTATGCCGGATGTCCTTCCTGACACAACCCTGTACTTGAGGGGCACAGGGACCCAGTTAGGCAGCAGCGTCAAGGGTCTTGACTAAGGACCCAATCTGGGTGGGGATCAGTGGACAACCCTGGAATCGAACCCAGGGCTCCTGCGTGTCAGCCATTCACCTAGCCCACTGAGCCACCCAGCCGCTAATTTGCCCAAACAACTAGCGTGTAAATACTAGCTAAACTCAAAAACAGCCTAAAAAAAGAGCCTAAATTAGCCAAAACAGCTAGCATGCGCTTTAAAAAAAGTTTAACTTCAAAATAGTCTTAAAAAACTGGAAAAAGCCTAAATTAGCCAAAACAGCCAGCGTGTAAATACTAGCTAAACTCCAAAACAGCCTAAAAAAAGGGCCTAAATTAGCCAAAACAGCTAGCATGTGGTTTTAAAAAAAATGCTAAACTTCAAAATGGTCTAAAAAAAACAGGAAAAAAGCCTAAATTAGCCAAAACAGCTACCGTGTAAATATTAGCTAAACTCCAAAATAGTCTAAAAACTAAAAAAAGAGCCTAAATTAGCCAACATAGCTAGCATGTAGCTGGGATATTAGCTAAACTCCAAAATTGCATAAAAAAAAGAAAAAAGCCTAAATTAGCCAAAACAGCTAGCATGTGGTTTAAAAAAAAAAGCTATACTTCAAAAATTTCTACAAAAACTGAAAAAAAGTCTAAATTTGCCAAAACAGCTGGCGTGTAAATATTAGCTAAACTCCAAAACAGCCTAAAAAAAGAGCCTAAATTAGCCAAAACAGCTAGCATGTGCTTTAAAAAAAATTTAACTTCAAAATAGTCTTAAAAAACTGGAAAAAGCCTAAATTAGTCAAAACAGCTAGTGTGTATATATTAGCTAAAATCCAAAATAGTGTAAAAAACAAAAAAAAGAGCCTAAATTAGCCAACATAGCTAGCATGTAGCTGAGATATTAGCTAAACTCCAAAACTGCATAGAAAAATGAAAAGTCTAAATTTGCCAAAACAGCTAGCATGTAAATACTAGCTAAACTCCAAAACAGCCTAAAAAAATGAAAAAATCTAGTATTATTCAAAACAGCTAGCATAGCTGAAATATTAGCTAAACTCCAATATAGCTTAAAAAATCTTAGTAAATGCCAAAATAGTTCAAAAAGCTAGCAGAATGCCAATTATTAGAACTTTTTCTAACATAATTATGAATAATAAAAAGGCAGGATTATTATTCTAGAATAAATCAACTTAAACCTTAAATAACTTTCAATTTTTTATTCCCTATAAAATTTGCTAAAATTGATTAGAAATAAGCACAAGATAATATTGGGCCATTAATAAAATAAAATGATCTTGAGGCCCTGATATGGCGGCTGGATCCGGCCCCCGGGCCTTGACATATATTCTATAACATTGTCTCTAGTCCAATCTTGACATAAATAGCTATAAAATACTGTCTGAATGGGAAAATCTCAGCAGCAGCAGCTTCTCTCTCACAAAAAGTTGGGGTTCAACAGGTTTTTCTTCACCACATCACTTCCATCTGTACAAACACACTCCTTTCCCACGCGTAAACACCTTTACATGGGAGTCTTTGGCCTAAAGAGAATAAAATAACTGAAAACAAGTCCAGGTCCTAGAATGATGAGGATCAGACGAAGAAAAACACAAACGTTTTCAGGCAGAATTTGTACTGGAGCTCAGAACAATTATCTCACTCCATTATAGAATTTACCTTTGCTTCTACAAAAACAGTTCCTGAAGACTAAATAGTGGATTAAATGTCTTGTTAGGATGTCATCTTCAATAGTCGTTTTTTAAATTCATTCCTCAGCAGGTAGAGTCAGCTTCTTGGGCTTTCTCGGCAGCCCACAGCGTGTTTTCTCAGGCTTACATGGAGCCGTGTAGCGGTGAGGCTGACCTGCCGGTGACCAGAGCCGGTGGTGAGGAGCAGCACGGAGGCCCAGATTTGATCTGGCTGCATGGGAGGGAGGCCAAAGGAGGCTGGAGGATCGGGTTTTTAAGGAACTCGTTCACAGATCTTTCTTTAAAACAAAACTATTTTGTGATTATTTCCTCCTCCAAAGCCAGAATAGCCTTTCTTTAACATTTGTAATTCTTTACCTGCTCAGAATAGCCACTAGAGTTGAATTAGGAGACGTTTAAAGTCGATTTCAGACATTAAATGCTGTTTACAGTGTGTAAAATCTGTCTGTGAAAACTGTCAAGTGTGAATAAATAATCATAAAGTTGTTATGGTGATCTCATGTGTGTTTACGCCTGCAGGACGGCAAGCTGCATTCTGGGAAAAAATGCGATGAAAGGCTTAAAAAACACTTTATTGATCCCTGTGGAGAAATTAAAGATTTTTATAAAATGGTATTTAAAGTTTAAAGTTCATTTAAAAACATTTCCGAGTTTCTTTCAAAACATCTATAAATGTTTCAAGATTGGAAGAGATGAGTTGCTATTAATAATCCTGCTGGAAAAAGGGAATAAAGCCGAGCGTCTGATCTTTGCGTGCAACACGGAGTTAGTCTGAAGAGCAGAAGTTCTGCACATCTGGGAAACACACAGGAAGATGAATATTTAGAAATGGGAGTGTGAAAACAAGCACACAAAATACCACAAATAGCTTGAAAGGAGGCAGATGTGCAATTAGATTTAACAATAAATATGGAGAATGAATACTAATAAAACAAATACGTTAAATGACAAAAACTAAAGGGGAGTAATTCCCCTCTCTGTACTTAGAATGAATAAAACTACTTGGACATTTCAGGTAAATTTATAGACTTTCAATTTAGAACAAAACACCTTATATTTAAATAAACTCCCAACCATGTATCAGGTATGCATAGTGTTTTGTATATAATATTTAGGTATAGACGTGTTTTAAATGTTGTTCATCTGTTGAACTTCGTTCAAACACATTAATACCACTTGGTCTTGTTTTTGTGATAATCAGAGTTTTCTTCTCAAATCTGTATTAATATCTGCTATGCCGTGTCTCATTGTTTTCTGACCATTCCAATATGGCGTCGTTCTTTACCCATCTTTGACAACGGTAACAGGCTAGCATGCCTTCTCCAGCCACATATCTCATTGGTCGCACTCATTCGGCCATAATTGGCATCTCATTGTGGTGGGGGGAGAAAATTTCAGTCCCATTTTAGACTTCCTTTATGTCAGAATTCTACGGATAACATAAAACATGATAAGTTTAGTATGAAAGTTATGGTTATAGCTCAGTTCTTTTGTTTTCAGTCAAGTTTTTATGTTTTTTGATTCCATTTTTGAATTTTTTGTTGAGTCAAACATGAAAAGGTGAATGTTTTTGCATTGGTAATATATAACCAATATATTATATTGGTTATATTGTGACCCTGAAGTGTTGTGTTGTGACCCCTAAAGTCTTGTTTTGTGTCCCTAAGGTGTTGTGACCCCTAAAGTCTTGTTTTGTGACCCTAAGGTGTTGTGATCCTAAGGTGTTGTGGCCCTAAGGTGTTGTGACCCTAGGGTGTTGTGAATCCTAGGTGTTGTGACCCCTAAAGTCTTGTTTTGTGACCCTAAGGTGTTGTGACCCCTAAAGTCTTGTTTTGTGACCCTAAGGTGTTGTGACCCTAGGGTGTTGTGACCCTAAGGTGTTGTGGCCCTAAGGTGTTGTGACCCTAGGGTGTTGTGAATCCTAGGTGTTGTGACCCTAAGGTGTTGTGACCTCTAAAGTCTTGATTTGTGAACCTAAGGTGTTGTGACCCTAAAGTGTTTTGTTCTAAATCTAAAGTGTTATGTTGTGACCCTAAAGTTTTGTGTTGTGACCCTAAAGTCTTGTGTTGTGACCCTAAGGTGTTGTGACCCCTAAAGTCTTGTTTTGTGACCCTAAGGTGTTGTGACCCCTAAAGTCTTGTTTTGTGACCCTAAGGTGTTGTGACCCCTAAAGTCTTGTTTTGTGACCCTAAGGTGTTGTGACCCCTAAAGTCTTGTTTTGTGACCCTAAGGTGTTGTGACCCCTAGGTGTTGTGACCCTAAAGTGTTTTGTTCTAACACTAAAGTGTTATGTTGTGACCCTAAAGTTTTGTGTTGTGACCCTAAAGTGTTGTGTCCCTAAAGTGTTGCGTTGTGACCCTAAGGTGTTGTGTTAAGAATCTTAAGTGTTGTAAATCTAAAGTGGTGTCTTGTGACCCTAAAGTGTTGTGAATCCTATGTGTTGTGACCCTACAGTGTTGTTTTGTGACCTTAAGGTGTTGTGTTAAGAATCTTAAGTGTTGTGACCGTTAAGTCTTGTGTTGTGACCCTAAAGTGTTTTGACCCGAAGGTGTTGTAACCCAAAAGTGCTGTGTTGTGACCCTACAGTCTTGTGTTGTGACCCTAAAGTGTTTTGACCCAAGAATGTTGCTCAGTGGCCTTTGGTGTTGTGACCCCTAAAGTGTTGTGTTGTGACCCATAAAGTGTTGTGTTGTTACCATAAGGTATTTTGTTAAGAATCTTAAGTGTTGTGAATTCTATAGTGTTGTCTTGTGACCCTAAGGTGTTTTGTTGTAAATCTAAAGTGTTATGTTGTGACCCTAAATTGTTGTCTGCTGACAGTAAATTGTTGTGACCCTGAAGTGTTGCTTTGTGAACCTAATGTGTCGTGACCCTAAAGTTTTGTGTTGTGACCCTAAAGTGTTGCGTTTTGACCCTAGAGTGTTGTGACCCTAAAGTGTTGCGTTTTGACCCCAAGGTGTTGTGACCCTAAAGTGTTGTGTTGTGAACTCAAATTGTTCTGTTTTGACCCTTCAGGCCCACCGTCCAAACTTATTAAAAAGTAAAAATTCTATGTATTGAAGTACTTTCCCTAAATTTGTAAAGTAGTATCTCAAGAATGTTAAATCAGGAGAACAGGTTATAAAACCATTTTTAGAAGATTAAATAGTGCTGCATCTTTGTCTCTTCTGGGCACACACACACTCACACACAAGGCTTTTCCAAAACAACATGAGAAGTGGATCGTATTTTTATAGTGCATCAATCACTCTGGCACATTAATGTGTCAAGAAGGCACGAGCCGGCCGCGCACAGCCTCAGAAAAGTCTCTGCAAGCCCAGGCTTCAGTTGAAGTCATTTACAAACGAATGGAAGGACTCCAGGAGGTGTCGGGAGACCGACCAACACCCTGAAGGCCCGCTGGCACATCTCCTGTAGAAAGGTGCCGGTACCGTTTGTTTGTGGCTTGTTCTTTGGGTTTAGAGTGCAATGAAGCGCTCAACGACAGAAACAGATGGAAAACAGACGTGCAGGGACGGGCGGTGTAGAAAGTTTTTATTTTTATTCTTCAGGGCTGGTAGTAATATTATCAACACATGCATTGTGTTTCAGAAAGTTTGCAAAATGTTTTGGACAACATAAGCGTTCTATAATCACTGTTGTTTCCTGACTTCTCCCTGGACACGCTTCACTTATTTTTCATTTTCTGGCATTAATATCAAGTGTCACTAGCTTCACCCTTAAAGTCTAAACATTTACTTTCAAAGAAATCCTGACAGACTTTTCTATCCTGTCTAGGATACACTGGACCATCACAGTCTTTGCCGCCACATACCAGGCAGCCAGGATCCAAACCGTCTTCCTTTGAAAACCTATCATTAAATGTATTTGAGGAAGCCAAGTGGGGTTTATTTTGACCATTCAGCCTCAGAAATGACTCCAGTCAAACTATTCCTTCATGGGTGGAGAAACAAAACAATATGGATGCCAGGCTTTGCATGCCGACACAGTGCGGGAGTAAAAAGATGGACGTTACACGTGGTCACGGATGTTTTTGTTGAGCCAATCTGAAGACAGCTTCAATTTGGTGGTAACCACCATTTTAGCCAAATATCCAGTTATGAAGCCCCGGCCTTTCCTGAAACGGGCAGATAGGTGGAACGAATGTTACCGATGGTTGTTTGAACTGACTCAATGAGCTGACGTAAGCTGGGGGTTTTACCTAAAAACCACAGTCTGTGTCACTGCAATTCTGAGGTCAGATGTTGTATAACATCCTGAGGGCGGAAAATTTATGAACAGCACAGATCTCATGAATGTTTGATTTAGCCGCAATTTGATAGCATTTATCTGGCTTTCATAAAGTTGGAGCATTTTGACTTGCTTCTTTATTAACCCACCTAGTGTTGACTTGATAAACTTTGGGTTTTATCCATTGACTGTATATAGAGAACTAGACTGAACAAGTGTGACGTCACCATTGACATATTCACTGGACAAAGCGAGGTGTTGACGTCACCCACAGAAAATGCCTTACCTCATCTCTCGTGAAATCAGGCCAAATCCGTCACCATGGTTTCAGGGCACGGTCATTCTGAAACCCGTCGACAGCCATTAGTCCGAGTCGGTCTGAGCCACGTTTTTAGAGGAGCTACAGTCGCCAATAGTGAGTGAGCTTGTTCCGACTTGTTCGAAGTCCACAACCCTACCACTGAGGGCGGCTTGGGAGAATCTGTCAATCAAATGCTGGAGGTGGAGCCAGCGGGTACCGCATGCTTTTTCTGAGACATCTTATTGGCCAGTTTAGAAGTCGCTACGGTTGGCGATGGTGGCTTAGCTCGCTACACTAGCCAGCTGCCCAGTGGACAGCATAGCGTGCTAGCGAGCTCCACTATAGCATCCTAGCGAGCTCCACTGTAGCATGCTAGCTAGGTCCACTGTAGCATACTAGTGAGCTCCACTCTAGCGAGCTCCACTGTAGCATCCTAGTGAGCTCCACTGTAGCATGCTAGCTAGGTCCACTGTAGCATACTAGTGAGCTCCACTCTAGCGAGCTCGACTGTAGCATCCTAGTGAGCTCCACTGTAGCATGCTAGCTAGGTCCACTGTAGCATACTAGTGAGCTCCACTCTAGCGAGCTCCTCTTTAGCACGCTAGTGAGCACCCCTATAGTGAGCTAGTAAGCTCTGCTCTTGCATTCTTGTGAGCTCCACTGTAGCTTGCAAGTGAGCTCCACTGTAGCATGCTAACGAGGTCCAATGTAGCATGCTAGTGAGCTACACTGTAGCATGCTAGTAAGCTCCACTGTAACATGCTAACGAGGTCCAATGTAGCATGCTAGTGAGCTACACTGTAGCATGCTAGTGAGCTCCACTGTAACATGCTAGCATGCTAGTGAGCTCTGCTGTAGTGAGCTAGCAAGCTCCGCTTTAGCACTCTAGTGAGCACCGCTGTAGGGAGCTCCACTGTAGCATGCTATTGAGGTCCACTGGAGCACGTTAGTGAGCTCCATTGTACCATGTTAGCATGCTCCCCTGTAACATGCTAGAGAGCTCCACTGTAGCATGCTAGCATGCTCCATTGCAGCATGCTAGCGAGCTCCTCAACAGCAATCTAGCAAGCTTCGCTGTATTAAGCTAGCAAGCACTGCTGTATTCCATGGACATCATCCATGGAAAATGACTTCCCTCCAGTTCCAACCAAATTAAGTCAATTCAGGCACCATTTTCCTGCGAAATGTCTCCTGCCATGTTGGACTTCAGTAAAGGTATCATTGGTCCGTGTCTGTCTTAGTCTTCATATGTTTCTATGGTAACCACTTACCAATAAGTGGTGAGTATGTTAGAAGGCCACACCACTTCCAGTGATAATTTGTCAAATGTTTCGAATGTTCGAAGCGAGACCCCCTACTTTTATGGAGGCACCTGATTGGTCAGTTTATAAAATGAATATCTGGTGCTACAGCAAAAATATTATAAAAAAACAATAGAATTATTAAGAACATGTTTAAAAAAAAGGAATCAGAGCACAAGGTCAATGGGATTTTGGCTTTTTGGAGCCAGTAGGGTACTTCATATTTGGAACACGTGGGGTAATTCAGTCCAGTTTTCATAACAGTCAATGATCTTATCCTAACTTGAATCTGTAGTCTCAAGAGGGGTCTTGGTCTCCCTGTGCCAGTCCCCAGCCTAGAAAAATAAAGGGTTGAGTCATCCAGTGTAAAATGTCTGCCAAAACTGAAGGTGTGGATCAGTGAAAGCTGGTTCCCTGTGGCAACCCCTAAAGGGATGTGCCGACAGGTACATAGCAACTGTATTGAGTCAATAGTTATTGTGTATGCTTATATAGGAAGAGGCCCAGAGGCAATGTGGGGTTCAATGTCTTGCCCAAGGACACTTTGACACATGGACAAGACGGGAATCAAACCTGTAATCTTCCTGTCAGAGGTCAACCCCCCTACCACTACACCACAGCCACCCCAGAACCTAAAATATATTTTAATGAGGAGGACAGTCCAAACTTTCAAAGGGCAACATCTTCCCTTTTTGACTGAACTTTAGAGGTTGAATTATGTATAAATACAAACAACAAATCCCTTAAGCTTTATAACTCCTGGAACTTTCCACCAATGTTGCAGAAGTCTACCACATTGCTTGTTTTCTATCCTGCTCATTGATGATTGATTCAGATGATATCAGGAACTGACTGAACACATCTGACCCAGACAGTCAGCAATGAAAAGGTTAGGTATCTTTGTCGTAGGCTTATTTTCTTTTTTTTTTTTAAACATGCTGCAATGAGGTTTTTAAAAGTCCTTGGACAGACGTAAAGGTTTGTGGATGTGAAAAATCTCCAAGCTGGAATTGTTTGGCAGAAACCCCCCCAGAAAAGCCATTTAGTCAAGGTTTCCATTGCATACCATAACTCAGCAGCTACTTTGCTTTTTCACCACAGAGAGAATTCCTTTAACGTGTTGGGGTCACATTTTTATTACACTGGCGCCTTTTAAAACATGCCCTGACAAAGAGTAGAGCCCACCAAACGTCCCTGTTTCCGCGTGGAACACAATGGCTTGTTTATATACATCTGGACTGCTTGTTTATCAGCTCGTCTGTCCGAGACAAATGCCATCACTTCTACAGGGATGGAAATGGGACGCTTTGCTGCTGGTTTACAGCTTGTTTCTTCAAAGTTCAAGGACAGCAATGAAACAATGGCTTTGGTTTTATTGGTTTCAGCCTGACGGTCGAGGGATTTCATGGATGCTGACATTTTTATGGACTTTGGAGGATCCAGAGAAATATTTGGGGCAAAACCTCATGCAAAGTTGATAACAGTTTTCACAGAAAAAAAATTATAATTTGCTCTATTTTTATCAATAAAAGTAGATTTAAAGAGTAAGTTTAATAAGATGACACCCAGACATCATTAGCTAGACATTGGAGTCCTTGACTGGAACCAAAAGTTCACATTCTGCTGTCAAAGGCCCCCCCGCCATTTCTCTTTTTCTATCAGAAAAGACTAATTTAACTGGGGACACTAACAGTCACAAGCTTTTTACTTTTTAAAGCTATAGACCTTTATCACCGGAGATGTCTCTGTCAAAACCTACTTTGTCCTTGGACATACCCTAAACTCTTTATGCAATCAACGTGAATCAGCAAAAAAAAAAGCATAAAAAACACGTAAAAGTGGCTTTTCACTGATATGTGACATACAACAATACTAATGCAAAGTGTTGCATTGTGGCACAAAGCCACTTTGATCCGCAACAGAATAAGCCAGGGTTCTCAAACTCAGTTTACCTTGAGGCCACTGACGGCAAAGTCTGGCTAATGGCCCAGTTACAATGTTGGCGATTTGTGTAGGATTATGGCCCAGTCACAAATCAGTTGTTTTTGCCTCGGCGATGGGTAAAACCTGGGAAATTTAAACAAAATCTTGAGACAGATGTCACGATTTTGCACCCGTCGGAGGCGCTCTCCAGACGCCTGCGGCGTGTCGCAGATTTTTTAGGCATCGCCACACCCGTCGCGGTCCCCAACTTTGAACTTAAAATTTTACGATTGCTCGCAAGATTTTACACCCATTTTGGAAATCCCAGACACAATCTCCAATGACCTACGATACCCTCCAAATGCTTCGGAGGCGATCGGAGACGATATCTGCGAGCGTCTTTTATTTTAATTTCTCCCCCCTGGTCTCTGGCTGCCTGTTTTGCCCTTCCCCTGCCTCCTCCCCTTGGTCCTCCCGTCGTCGGAGACGATCACAGAAAGCGTACGAATCGTCGCAGGGCGCCTCCTATTCAGTCTGAGGACGCCGCCGACGGGTGCAAAATCGTGAGATCTCTCTCAAGATTTTGTTCAAATTTCCCAGGCTTTGTGACTGGGCCATAAGGCTGGGCAGTATGGGGTTCCATTTGTGCCAAAATATGTTTTTTGGTCCCTTGTCTATATCTTTGGTCCATTGTTTATATCTTTGGTCTATTGTCTATATCTTTGGTCCATTGTCTATATCTTTGGTCCATTGTCTATATCTTTGGTCCATTGTTTATATCTTTGGTCCATTGTTTATATCTTTGGTCCATTGTTTATATCTTTGGTCCATTGTCTATATCTTTGGTCCATTGTTTATATCTTTGGTCCATTGTTTATATCTTTGGTCTATTGTCTATGTCTTTGGTCCATTGTCTATATCTTTG
>NC_050513.1:3456944-3488914 GCF_002922805.2 Oryzias melastigma
AGATGTCACGATTTTGCACCCGTCGGAGGCTCTCTCCAGACGCCTGCGGCGTGTTGCAGATTTTTAGGCATCGCCACACCCGTCGCGGTCCCCAACTTTGAACTTAAAATTTTACGATTGCTCGCAAGATTTTACACCCATTTTGGGCATCCCAGACACAATCTCCAATGACCTACGATACCCTCCAAATGCATCGGAGGCGATCGGAGAGGATATCTGCGAGCGTCTTTTCTTTTAATTTCTCCCCCCTGGTCTCTGGCTGCCTGTTTTTGCCCTTCCCCTGCCTCCTGCTTTCCCCTTTCCTCCTCCCCTTGATCCTCCTGTCGTCGGAGACGATCACAGAAAGCGTATGAATCGTCGCATGGCGCCTCCTATTCAGTCTGAGGGCGCAAAATCGTGAGATCTCTCTCAAGATTTTGTTCAAATTTCCCAGGTTTTGTGACTGGGCCATAAGGCTGGGCAGTATGGGGTTCCATTTGTGCCAAAATATGTCTTGTGTCCTTTGTCTATATCTTTGGTCCATTGTTTATATCTTTGGTCCATTGTCTATATCTTTGGTCCATTGTCTATATCTTTGGTCCATTGTTTATATCTTTGGTCCATTGTCTATGTCTTTGGTCTATTGTCTATATATTTGGCCCATTGTCTATGTCTTTGGTCCATTGTCTATGTCTTTGGTCCATTGTCTATATCTTTTGTCCATTGTCTATATCTTTGGTTCATTGTCTATATCTTTGGTCCATTGTCTATATCTTTGGTCCATTGTCTATATCTTTGGTCCATTGTCTATGTCTTTGGTTTATTGTCTATGTCTTTGGTCCATTGTCTATGTCTTTGGTCCATTGTCTATATCTTTGGTCTGTTGTCTATATCTTTGGTCCATTGTCTATATCTTTGGTCTGTTGTCTATATCTTTGATCCATTGTCTTTATCTTTGATCCACTGTCTATGTCTTTGATCTATTGTCTATATCTTTGGTGTATGCCCTTGGTCCATTGTCTATGTCTTTGGTCCATTGTTTATGTCTTTGGTCCATTGTTTATATCTTTGGTCCATTGTCTATGTCTTTGGTCCATTGTCTATGTCTTTGGTCCATTGTCTATATCTGTGGTCTATTCTCTATATCTTTGGTCCATTGTCCATATCTTTAGTCTGTTGTCTATATCTTTGGTCCATTGTCTATATCTTTGGTCTGTTGTCTATATCTTTGGTCCATTGTCTATGTCTATTAACCAAGTTTATAGAACATATGTTCGTGTCTAGGTACTACTAAGCAATATCTTGGCAGTGGTCTATTAATACTTTGGAGTGGTACTGACCCATCTCTGAGGGTTGTGCCAGGAGTAATCTAGGACTCTAGTCATCTATTTCTGGATGTGAAGATAGATTTCAGAGTTGTGGAGTCTCTGCTGAGTGGGTGCTTTCACCTATTTTGGTTTTTTTTCTACATATTTTTCATTTTGGTGGTGCGCAGCCCCTCTATTAGTTTTGAACCAAATATGTAACTTCCTTTATTGCAAATGAAAGTTATTAGTCTTTTCTGTCACAGTAAAACTACAGAACTCACAGGTGTGATAGAGTAAAAGGCACCAAGTCTTCTGCATTGTTAGCTAGCTTCTAAGCAGTTGATGGGAGCCTGGAGGTGAACTGAAACTGGAGTAAACAAATGTCCAATTTTAGTAAATATTTAATGAGTCAAAAACATTCTGAAAGTATAAAGTCTTTGATCTCTCTTGATCTTAAAACTGATTACGGCTCCTCATGAATTGTTTCAAAACTTCAGAAATAGATTTAGCAAGAATAAAGATGCTAAACTAAACTGGTTGCACATGGAAGCTTTCTTTTAACAGCTTCACAGCACAATCCAATAAAAGCAACAGTGAGTGCAGCCAATGAAAGCCCCTGATTTCACGGACAGGCTGATGAAGACTTGACGCTCAATTTGAATTTGCTGAAAAGAAACCGAGGTCAGCTCTGACGCACATATGTCCTTCTGGAAACAGAGAAGAGGCGCACAGAACCTGCTAGACGTTTTTCAATCTCTTTGTTAGCATTTCTCAGCTGTGCTGTTTTCAAACGTTTTGGCTAACGTGCACAGATTTATGACGGTTCAAGTGTCGGCTTCCATCGTCTCCGCCAAAGAATGTACAAAAGCAGGAGTTTATTTTCGAGGGAGCTTTTTTTAAATATTTATTTGTTCTTTGAAAAATAAGTCAGTACATACTTTAGAAACGTATCCATTTTAAAAGTTAGCACACTTAATGCAACAAAATCTTCAGCAAAATTTGATATATATAAATTTAATCAATATACGATTCAAAGTAATCAAGTTTTCGGTTTTCGTTTCATATTGTTCATTTGTAGAAAACCACAGAATAGTTATGGCCATATGGTTTAGGCATCATGTATTGCACAGTTTTGTGTTTTATTCGGCAGAAGTACTCTCAGACATCGCCAACTATTCACAAAAACATTCAAAGACCTAGAAAGAAAAAATAAAATCAGTTTTTATGGATGTTTGCTAAATAATTTGACTTCTTTGGCCACTTCCTACCAACATGAAGCTCGATTAAAAAAAAACGCTTAAAGGTCTGCCAACAGTAAACCGTTTTGTGTTCTCCAGAACTCCTCTTGTATTAAAAATAAAAATAAAACTCCGACCTAGACAATCACACTGACTGATGTCCTACTAGCCCAATCTTTCCAATAAAAAATGGTTTTAGATTGGTGGTAATTGGTGTATCTGATAATGTTGGCACAAAGGTTTTTGCAGCCCAAACGTTCCCACAGGTACAAAGTACCTATCAAGTTACAAGACTTGGTTTTAAGGTTTGATTTGTTTTATAAAACGGGTTGAAAAAATACTTTATAGTTAGGAGATCTAAATATTACAGTATGCCATCGTGGCAGGAGGATCCGTTTCTTGTATTCCCAATTTTGTCCAGTTTCCTGAGTTAGAAAACTGTAAACTCACAAATACATGTTTATTGGCTAACATGACAAGTACCCAAGGAGACCAGAATGGTGTCAGAGCAGATGACCTGACAAGGAAGAACAGATAACCAGACACTTAAGTTGACTGAGGGTCGTGAACTGAAACGAAGACAGGTGGGGATCATGACAAACCTGAAACTGGTGTGACTGAGGGACAGTTCAAAACAGAACATGACCAGAACCCAAAACATATAGACAAGAACCAAACCAAAGTCCACAATCCTTACATTTGGAGCTCCAAGAGTAAAAGAAATGGGTTAGCAGTTAGCATCACACTGTCCAGCTGTCAAATATTTATCTTGAGGTGTACTACACCTTCAGGAACTTGCACATATTTTTAAGACTGAGGCAACAGTAAAGTCGGTTGTATTCCAAATTTGACTCCCAAAACAAGCTGTGATGTTTTAAAGAAGTAGACATATTTTTCAGATGATTGGTTAATCGTGGACCAGATAACTAGGTCCTCAAAACTTATACTAACTTTAAACTAAAAGAATCTCGTCAATGTGTTGAAGACTATGTGGACTGGTTTCATGGTTAGAACAAGAATCATGCAACTGAGGAAGTCAGTGTTAGGTAGAGGTGCTAGATCAGTGTTGTCCACAACCATACCTGTTTACCAGCTCCCCTTGGGGTGCTTAATACTAAACCAGGTGTGTTCAGTCAGAGTTTGCACGAACCTGGCAAGGGAGAATTGGAATAGAAGCTGAGATGTGGCTCCAGAGGACCAGGGTCGGCCATTTCTCTGATAGATCAGGTTGAGCCTCGTCTTTAAGATAAAGTTGGGTTGCAGTGAAATCTGCTGGATTCTATTTTCTGATTGACTAAACACACTGGATCCAGGTAATCAGAAGTAAGGAAGCTAAGGATAGCTGGAAAACAAACACAGGACGGTAAATCTCAAGGACCGGTCTTGGATGGCCCTGGACTAGATGATAGGAACAACATGTGGCTTTGTGGGGAATGTGAAGTCGGAGGATCTGAGCCGGGTTGTAAGATAAAGGCCCAACACTCAATGCATTGTGACCAGCTCAAACCACAGCTGTGTGAACATGGAAGACCGAGTTATATTCCTGATTTACTCGTTTTTGTTCTTGGCTTTATATTAAATAAAACCACTCAGCCTTAACTTCAAAAGCCTGTCTGATGTAGCAGTATTTAAATCAAATAAATCCACTTTCAAGCGTAGAGTACAGTACAGCAAAGTTAATATAGAGAAGATCATGTAATGTGTCTATCACAACCAGCAAGTGGCAGATGTTTCTCATTAGCTGAGATGCACAGGCACGTGAGGGCATTCCAGCGCGCTCCCATTCACATCCCAAGTGTTTATTGAGCCGAGTGCTGTGTGAAGCAGGTCTGTTTCAAGATGACAAATATTGTACGTGGCATATTTACTTGCTTGCACGCAGACAAAAACAAATGCCATTTAGCAGACAAAGTGCAGTCCTAAGAATCAACGTAGCAGAGTGCATTCGTGTCTCCAGTCTGTTTTTCATTTTGCCGCCCCCCCCCCTCCCCCACACACACATGAACACACTTTTTGCTGGAGCTCTGCTTCACATTTGGTTTTGTAATTATGCGGTCAGCCAAACTGCAGAAGGGCAGCCATGAGGCTATGGCAATCTGCATAGTTTCTGGAGATAAGGAGATAAAGGTTTGTGTAATCTAAGAACTCGGTAAATGTTTTGGGCTCAGAAAGAAGGAAAGTGCTAGCATGTCTTTTCATAGTTAAAGGATTTTCAATGTAAGTATGCAGCCTGTGACAAATTTGAGCGTTAGGTACCATTTCCTCTTCATTAAAATGTGCAAGATCTTTTAATCCTAAACTGTGGAGAGAGTGTGCCCCTATGGCACCAAAATACAAGAAGAATTCCAGCAGAGAAAGCCTTTATTTGTTCCGTGTTACAGTACGTTTGACTACTGAGCACGTTCGTTTGGTGGCTGTGACATTGGGGGCAAAAATCTTGGTTGTGTTTCGAAGGTTTGCCATGGTGCCATTCCCTGCACTCAAGAATGGTATGGTTGGTTGTGAGCACAAAACATAGTTCGACCATTAGTCCGTTTATCCATTTTCAGAACCTATTAATTTTCTTTTGAGGTCACAGGGCTGCTGGAGTGTATCCCAGCTTTTGGGATAGTTGTTGGACGCACCTTGAACAACTCACCAGTCTGTTGCAGGGCCACACGATCACACAAGTGTAAACAATTTTAGAATTTTCTTTTTACCTGTGAAACAAACATTTTTACTCCCAACTTGTCATATATGGACATATGGGTCCCTTCCACTCCACTTTTTGATGTTGTGGGTGTCCCCATTAAATCAGGGGTCCACAGCCTCCGCGCCGCAAACCAGCACTGGTCTAAGGGCCGCTTGGTATCGCGGCACAGACAGAGAAAATCTTTTTTTGCCAATCACGGGTCCCCAACCCTCGAGATGAGGACCAGTACTGGACATACCAGACCAGTATTGGGATTCGGACCGGTACCATGACCTGGCCCTGGATCAGATACCGTGTCCCAAGGGTTGGGGACCTGTGATTAATTGGAGAACAGCCAGCATGTCAAAAAACGATGCGTTTGGGACACCCAAAATGTCAAAAACTGTCTCAAAGGGTGCCCGAGCCACATATCCATGTATACATCCATGTATGTGTTGGTGTCTGGAGAAAACCTACACATACATGAGAACTTGCAAACCACACAAAAGGTTCCAACCATCTCACTGTGAGGCGAGGGTGCTAACCGTTACGCCACCGTGCAGCCAAACATGACATATGCGGGTGGCCGTAGTACAGAGGTAGAGCGGTCGACCTCTGATCCAAAGATTGCAGTTCAGTCCCTGCCGATGTATCGAAGTGTCTTTGGGCAAGACACTGAACCCCACATTTCTCCTGGTGGTGGTAGGTTGGCAGCAGAGTAAGCGGAAGTGGCGCATAGTTACATAGCACTTTTTTACTTTACAGTCACAGACCCAAGCTACATGCTAGCTATTTTGGCTAATTCTGGATTTTTTCAGTTTTTAGGCTTTTTTTGAGTTTAGCTAATATTTCCGCTGCATGCTAGGTATTTTGGCTAATTTAGGATTTTCTTTTGTTTTTCTGTTTATTTTGGAGTTTAGCTAATGTTTCAGCTTCATGTTAGCTATTTTGGCTAATTTAGGATTGTATTTTGTTTTTTAGGCTATTTTTGAGTTTAGTTAATATTTAAGCCGCATGCTAGCTGTTTTGGCTAATTTAAGCTTTTTCTGTTTTTTAGGCTAATTTGGCATTTAACTAATATTTTAAATCGCTATCAGCTTCAGTGTTTTCAGCTATTAGCTTTAGCAACTTCAGCCATCAACTTCAGCATTTTTATCTATCAATTTCAGCTATCAGCACTAGCATCTTCAGCTTACAGCTTTCCCACTAGCATTGTGGTAGCTAATGTCATATGTCTAGTTTTTAGGTAGTTTAAAGCTAATGATGGTTAAGATGTGATTTACATCCAGTTTGTGCATGACCCGATTAGTCAACTAATCGTAAAAAATAATCGGTGATTAGTCGACTATTAAAATAATCGTTTGTGGCAGCATTATGCTTAGTTGTGAAACTTGCAGACAACATGTTGTATAATTCAAGTCATAGTTTTGGACCACAGCCAGGTCTTTAGAGTCCAAGACCATAATGAAGCTTACCACAGTCCACGACTCCAATCATGGCTCGATAGAATAAATTGTACTCATGCATGAAATAATGTAATTAGATCTAATACATGTACAGGACGTCGGGGTCAAACTGAGATGAGATAAGATTCAGTCCCATCAACAAACTACCCTAAATCACTAAGAACAGACGCAATTTAAAGCGATTTGAAGTCTTTCAAAAGAGTGTTTGTGGGTACAGTGACATTTGGAGGTCGGAAGAAGGCTTTTCCTGTTCTTTGAATGTCTGAACTGAATCGAAAAATCCTGGCAGAGAAGGACGGTGAAGTCGAGGCTATTCCCTTCATTCATAACAGAACACGCTGAACTTTTAGGCATCTTGGTAGAAAAATACTACTTTTGTATTTTTGCTCACAGAAAAGGAAGAAAACCCTCTGTTAGAATAATGCAAGAATACGTCAATCTTCATGTCGTCTTTGAGAATTTTCCTCTTTTTTTCGTATAACCTTTCCAAAGCCAACAATGAAGCTTTCCTCTTGGAAAATATGTCTTTCCTTTGAGTGGAGTATGCACACAGCCTTAGGTTAGCATCTGTTTGTGTTCTTCTAAGAATTTGTACCTCGGGTTTGAAGGGGACATTTTTAACTCTTGACATAATTGGTATAAATAGCTAGAAAAAGCATAAACACCAGTTTTGCTGTCATACTTTCCACCTGGTGCCTGGTGACATACTCCGGCTCAAAGGTGTTTCTTCATTTCATTTCTCTGTCATTACTCAACTTGCAAAAACACAAACTCCAAATGTCATGTGCTGTTTTGGAACATCCTCTGGTCGTCCGCTACTCCTCCATTCAGCTGGCACGTCGGTCTCACGTCTTTAAGAAGTTGAACCAAAGGGGGGGGGGGGGGGGAATTTGACAGCAAAAAAGGTATCTCGTAATCTTGGCTCGTCCCAGACATCCGTCATCGTAGTGGTGGAGCTTTTAGGCACGTGGCACTCTTAATCAATCTGGAAAAGTAAACAAACGAACCCTGGCCTTGCTCTGACCTGTGGGCAGTGGGACGACATCCGTCTGGTATGTACGAGTGGATGTGAACACTTGTTTTTGTATACTAATGTAAGTCTGGTAAAGCGTTGCAGGTTATGCGAGTTATTAAGTTTTCATCATCCAAGTAAAAAATTGATTTTTTTATCTAATGGCAAAATACATTTTATAAACATACAGAGTTCTTTAATTTCATCTACCATTATAAACAGATTGTAATTCTATCTTTACTCCAGAATTCCTTCATATTTATCTTTTCCAATCTCTAATAGACTATCTCTATGAATAAAACCACAAGGAAGCTTCATGTTTTCCTATTGGCTCATTGTTCATGTCTTTACCATTGACAGAAAGCCTTAAGATTATAACTTGGACTGATTGATACCGGATGCATCTACTGAGTGGTTGAAAAAATAATACAAAACACTTACCAAAATGTCCACCATGAGCATATAAATCAGGGGTCTCAAACTCAATTCAGCCGGGGGCCACTGGAGGCAGAGTCTGGGTGAGGCTGGGCCGCATCAGGATTTTCACAAGAAAAGCACTGATAAAGCATTCCAATGTTCTTAAATATCTTTGTTTTTAACACAAAATAATGAATTAAATAAATAAATATATTAAATAATGAATTAAAAAGCAGGCAAATCAGTATGGAAGTTTATTAGTTCCATCAGACTGGATTTTTTTATGTTGAATTTCTGACCCATGGAAATTTTAAGTCTCGAAATTAAAAAAAACAGATTTTTTTAAGATAGAAAATATTTTTGGGAGCATAAAATTTTGCTGTTCAAAAAGGAAGGGTTGAAAAAAAAATCAAGATTAAATTATGAGAGGTTATAAAAATTCAGAATAAAAATTTAAAATAAAAATTCAGGGGTAAAGAAAATTCAGAGTATGATGGAACTAAAAAACTTCCATAAATCAGTAATAAATTAAAATAATTATAATGACCATACACCACATACAGACAACTGAAGAAACCACATATTGACTGACTGGAGAAAACTATTTTGATTCAGTTTCAAATGTCTGTATTAACAGCGTCAATCAAATTCTTTGACAAGTCGCAAGCAGAAAATTCCCCGCGCGGGGCACGCGAATTTATCACGCGAATCGCGTTTGGTGCCTCATGGCTCCTCCTCCGCCCAGCTGACTGGAGGAATGAAAGAATGAATGAATGAGGAGGTACTGGACAGCCCACCGATGTCCCGCCTCCAGAGTCATATACCTCACTGTGATTGGTTCGTTCAGCTCTGAACACAACAACTGTCATTCATATCAGCCTTGCGGGCCGCACTAACAGTAATCTTTCATATTGAGACGCGGGCCGCAAATTATCATCCCGGGGGCCGCAGATGGCCCGGGGGCCGCGAGTTTGAGACCCCTGATATAAAGGGAACATGCCATCTCAAGGGGGCGGGGTCTACTTCCACTGCTCTCTTTTCCAGATCACAAAGGTTTTCCTGCTGTTCCACCATTGACTCTATAAAGGAACTGGACCAAGTGAGTGTGAGGTCATCCTTAGAACGGCTTAGTTCCGGGTCCAACAAAATTAAGTCAATTTGCTCGCCATTTTTTCTACAATGTGGACACCTCCATTTTGGAGGCAGATGGCGTCAGGAAGCGGATTGATCCGAGTCGGTCTGAGTTTCTATGGCAACCCCTCTCGCCAGTCAAGAGTGAGCTTGTAGTAAATCTTCGACTTTGTCTGATTCCCTTCACTGCTCACTATATAGTGCGTTCGCCATTGTCTAGTGCTGTCCAAATCTACAATTCCAAAATCGAGTGCACTAGAAATTTCCCAGAAGTCTTTGCGAAAAACTAGCATGCACTACATTTGCAAGTGTAGACCACAATCCATTGTGGTTGAACAATTTTTTGTGGAAAAAAAACGTGTTTAGATGTAATTTTTTTAACAAACCATTTAGATTTTCATCATCGGAACACAGTGGAGTCATAAATAGACGTCGTGAAATGTTTGTATTGATTTGATTTTCACTTTGTGAAATCGGCGACATCATGTCCGAAGTTAAGCAAAATGAAAGTAAAGTCGTTTTTATGGTGTTGGAATTGCTTTTAAACTATTTCGTTTTTTAGTAGTTCGGGATTAGTGTGGGAGTTCGGATATAGCCCATATCCCTACCACTTGGAAAAAGGTCTACACAAAATCCGTCAATAAAAAATGTTAAACTTTAGAGGTGGGGCCAGCAGGCTCCACCTACTTTTATTGAGTCATCTGATTGGCCAGTTTATAACTTGTAATAAAGAAAAAAATTCAAGAAAAAAAATATTAGGGTTATCAAGAAGATAGAGACAAAATGTTTATTCTGACTAATAGAATGACTGAATTCTCCCCTTCACCCTACCCCAACATTTAGCCCTCCAAACAGAGAGAAAAATAGAGTCTCCGAATTCGGACGTCACCAATAGTCACCAATCAGCTAGCTTAGCGTGGAGCTTCCAGCACTCAAATATACACCAGTTTTATAACTTTAAAAAGATCATCCTACAATAAAAACTCATTACTTACATCTAAATGTGAACTTCTGTGCGTCAGATCACACCCAAGTGAAGAAAAGCGCTTCTCCTCCACGGCACAGCCCAACGCGGAGCTCTTTATATCCCTCTGCTTGGACGGTTGCCTCTAAAAAAAAAATATTTTGGACAACCATAGCACTACAAAAGCCCTGACAAATAGAGGGATAGGGAGAATTTGGATTGGGCCTTTAGACATTATAACAAAGCTTCCTCTAAGCAGATATACTCATAAATTGTGAGTATTTATCAAATAATCCCTGATTTAGGAGTCCAGACAAGAACCCTGTAAGATTGAAACAAAGTCATGGTGGGCTAATGAGGAGAAAAAAGCTGATTTGAACCTTTAGACTTTGTTTATTGTAAGTAAATAACACCATAGCAGATTTTTTTTAGTTAATTGTCCTTTTTTCTAGGCAGTTTAAAGCTCACCATCATCACATCATATTTATTACACGAAAAAATCAAACAACTAGAAAACAACTTTTTCTGCTAAAATGAAAGACTACAATCACTGTGTGGCCCATATTAAGAAGCTACGAGGAACAATAGAGCTTGAAGTCAGAGATCGATGGTGGGGATGGTTGCAGAAGGGAAGCAACGTTCAGGAACGCTTAGACAAACAACAAATGAAAAATCCCAGTTTTGCGCAATCTGAACACGAAACCTTCTGTGGTTGAAAAAACAAAGAGTTCTTGGCCCGTCCAACCCAAACCAATTGAACTCATCGGCCCTCAAGACAAAGTGCACTTATGGTGACCTTTCACAAGAAAAGAAAACTACTTCCCACAATTTTGTTTTGTATTTTTACTTCTGTGGTCCTAAAAAATCCCCTCAGTTTGCAAGAACCCGACTAGTTTTCATGCATAAAACGAATCTCTCATTACTGTAACACAGGGATGTCAAACTCAGTCACACAAGAGGCCCAAATCCAAAACACACCTCAGGTCGCAGGCTGAAAGGAATAAACATTTATTGAACACTCTAAAACCTTTTTTTATTTTAGAACCATAACTTTTTAACATAATTATAAACTAGATATATACCATTACCTGTGCTAATGTGAATGCTGTAAGCTGAATTTATCTGTTAAAGATGCTAGTGCTGATAGCTAAAAACACTGAAGCTGATAGACAGCTAAAATGCTTGCTAAATTTCAAATTATCCTTAAAAAACAACAAAATAAGAAAAATACGGTTAGACAAAACAGCTAGCATGTAGATGAAAAATCAGCTTAACTTGAAAATAGCCAAAAAATTGAAAAAAGCCCAAACTAGCCAAAATAGCTAGCATGTAAATGTTAGCCTAACTCCAAAACAGCCTAAAAAACGTTTTTTTAAAAGCCTAAATTCGCCTAAACTGCTAGTGTGTCACTGAAATATTAGGTAAACCCCAAAACAGACTAATAAACAAAAAAAAGCCTAAATTGTCCAAAACAGCTAGCATGTAGCTGAAATATTAGCTAAATTGCAAAATAACCCAAAAAATCTTAGTAAATGCCAAATTAGTCCAGACAGCTAGCAGAATACCAATTTTGAAAACTTGAATACTGTAACTTTTTAACATAATTATGAATAATAAAAATACAGGAATATTATTCCAGAATAAATCACCTTAAACTTTAAATAACTTTCAATATTTTCTTATTCTGCATAAAAATATATTTTGTCAAAATTATACAAGTTAGAAATAAGCTCAAGATAACATCGAGTCATTAATTACAATAAAATAAAATGATCTGGAGGGCTGGATAGAATTACCCGGAGGGCCGGATCCGGCCCCCGGGCCTTGACTTTGACACACGTGATGTAACCCCTCTTCCAACTTTGTGCCTAGAAAAGTATCATGAGGAGTTATGAGTCTGCTTTACATGACTCCATTTAGTCAGTATTCATGGTAATTCCAATTCAAAGTTGTGGCTTTTTGAGACACAGAACAACACATCTATTGACATATTTTAAAGCAGACAAAGACAGACTAAATGAAGCAGCTGAAGAGACCTGTCTCGCCACAGACTAGACATGAAGTCTGTCACAAAAACGTAGAACTCTTTTGTGATCTGACAGTCAGATCCCAGGAGATAAGAGCTCTAATTATTGTCTTGAGTAACATTTGAGCGTCCAACCTTTTAAAGGTGATGGGATTTCATGTTTGTCTCCCAGGTGAAGAGGAATGACCTTGGTGACCCTTGTGGTTCATCCCTCCTTCATTTCAGCCTTAATGCGTCTTTGTAAGAAAACACTCCACGGGGGTGTAGCTGCATTAAAAGATGTTACACTTAAGGAGAAATGATCAGGTTTAGCTTGTCAGACTGACAAGATAATAAAGGAGGGTTGGTCTGGATGTTGACTCTGACAATGCCCTGCAGCCTTTCTAGAGACGCTTCCTCACTACAATAGTTGGGCAAACATGGATTGATTACTTAAGTTTTGTGTGCATTTGTATGCAGCTCTCCTGAAAGAGAACCAATACTTTGTTGGGTCAGAGTCACTTCTTTGGGGGCACCATGCTCTTACATCAAGGGTGTCCAAACTTTTTGCAAAGAGGGCCAGATTTGGTGAAAATGCTTGAGGGCCAACCATTGGGTCTGACATTCTTAAGAAAATGTTAACATTGAGTTCCAATGAATTATGAATGGATGTTTTAGTGCAACTGAATACTTTTTATTTCTTCAAGTAGAAAATAAATACATTTAAATAAGCTTGTTACCAATATTACTGTCAATTTTTTAAAAGTCATTTTGTAGTTAGCTTGTTGTCGATATCGTTTCTTATTTGATACCTTTTTCGAAATTGAAGTCTTCGACCAAGTAGGCGTATTTCACTCAAAAACATGCCAGTCTCTACTTGTCCTTGAAACCATGGTCCTCACTCTCTGTTTTAGAAATGAGTGAGAAACTGTTCCGGAAGTTTACATCGGCTTGAAACGCTACTTAGCCAACCACAACCAAGAAATTGTACTTTTTTAGGAAAGGCTGGGCAATTGAAGTTTAAACGTGGCCCACTGGCAAGACTTTGGACATCAATGAATTCCACAAAGATTGCCATCTTTACATTGCATTCCCTTCACATTTCACACATATCCTACCGACCCGTGGAGCTCCACCGAGATAGTTTGTCTATTCAGTCTGCTCTATGGCAATGCAGAGAGCTGTGTCCGCGTAAACGCCTAAGACTCGGATTGGTTTCCCATCTCCAGGGGCGTTCATCAAGAAAGAAATTCTCTGAAAAGCACATTAACGGCTGCCTAGTAGTTGCTGATGTGATCATAGATCAGCTGTTGCGCCTGGTCGGTGAGAAAGTCCCTGGTGTCCTTTGGCAACTGTTATCTGACTGACCTTGATTATCCTGACGACACCATCTTGTTTAGCTCCTCCCCTTAGCCAGCTAAAAAACGCTCTGGGCATGAACAGTGGAGAAACACAGAAGTATGGCCTCCAAGTGAACTGGACTAAAAACATATTAATGCTCATTGGTGATGGACCAGACCCAGTGACCATCCAGCTTGGCAATGACGTCATCAAGACTGTGAAGAGTTTTGCATACCTGGGCTCTTTAGTGACGGTGTGACCTAAAACCAGAGATCACCCGCAGAAGGGCACTGGCAGTGACAGCTCTGTAATCTCCCAAAACACAAAAACATCACACGCAAGACAATTCTCTGGACTTACAACTCAGCAGTACTCTTCATCCTGCTTTATAGCTCAGAGACATGGCCTTTAAACAAGAGCCGAGCCACAAGAATAGATGGCTTTGACAGCCGAGCTCTCAGGACCGTTGAGAACATCAAGTGGCCCCAACGTATCTCTAAATCCATATTAAGGACTCGAACCCCAAGCGTCCTGCCTTATTGCAAACCAGCTGGTTCGGCCATGTTCTCCGTTTCCTACCATCCTACAAGAGCTGCTTTGCAGTCTAACCCAAGGGCCGCACTCGGTGGACAGTCATAGCGGTAGATCTTAAACCACGTGGGGTCGCAATGAGAGATGCTGAGCTTCTGGCACAAACCCTAGTCTGTCTGGTCAACTCTACGCACCAGGAAAGGGCATTTTCCCCAAGCAAGAGCCGTAATAATGATGATGACATGACAAAGTCATGCGAGATTAGTTCTCATTAGCATCCATTTTTTTTCTTAAATCTTTGAAATCCTACGGATCCAAAGAAAAAACATTTTCCTCAAAAGCAAATCGAAAGAGACACAAATTAAAATGACGAGTGGTGAAAACACAAATGTGCTTGTTACCAAAGGAAAATACTTCTCTTCACTATGCAATTTATCCTAGCACTTTTGGACAGTTTCGCTGAACTTGTTACCACAATCCGGTTGGTTTTCACTGTTGCCAAGCAAAGCTGATCAAACAGGCCAGTGTGAACGCACAGACACACTGAAACTCACTCATCCCAGGTTTGAGGCCCCGGTTGTTTGGCAGGCACGACAAATCCTGGCGTGGATGATCCAGAACGGTAACCCGATAACCGCTCCTCAGTTTTTAGTTGGTATGTTCAGAGACCGACGTGCCAAACGTCCTCTCAGCTTACAGCTGGAAACTCGACTCTGCTTCAAACCCGGGACAGAAAACCATCAACACTATCCTGTTAGGACACGTAGAAAAGCAACATTTAGTTAAAGATCGTTGAAATATGAAGAACGATGGGATTGAGAAATTAGAAAAATATTGTGTAAGTATTAGGGATACTCGATCCAACACCAAACCCTATTTGATATGCAGTTCTGGACGATATGGAAAGAGTTGTAAATCATGATGTAATTTTTTATATTGCAATAGTGATATTTATCAAGATATACCACAATAAAGTATGTTTTCTGTTATTTTCTGAAAATAAATAACCTACTTTTCTCTGACTTTAGTTTTTCAAGTAACATGTAACTGGAGCATTATGAGAAATATTTTTATTGAACGTTATTTAAGATGATGAATTCTGGAATAATTTTCCTACCTTTTTATTATTTATAATTATGTTGAAAAGTTACAGTTTTAATATTATAAAAAATAGCATTTTGCTAGCATTTCGGACTATTTTGGCCTTTGCTAAGATTTCTTAGGCTATTTTGTGAATTAGCTACATGCTAACTGTTCTGGCTAATTTTGCCTATTTTCCGTTTTTTTAAGGCCATTTTGGAGTTAAGCTTCAGCTAAATGCTAGCTGTTTTGGAGTTAGGCTTTTTTTGTTTTTTGGGCTATGTTGAAGTTTAGCTAACATTTTAGCTACATGCTAGCTGTTCTGGCTAACCTAAGTTTTTTTTGTTTTGTTTTTTTAGGCTAATTTGGCATTTAGCTAATATTTTAGCTATCTATTAGCTTCAGTGCTTTCAGCTATCAGCTTCAGTCTTTTTAGCTATCAATTTCAGCATCTTCAGCTATCAGCACTAGCATCTTCAGTGTGCAAATTCAGCTTACAGCATTCACACTAGCATTATAACACGGAATGCTATATATCTAGTTCATAATTATGTCAAAAAAAAATTATGGTTTTAAATTAAAAAAAAGTAGTTTTAGAGTGTTCAATAAATGTTATTCCTGTAAAGTGTGTTTTGTTTGTTTTGGCCCCTTGTGCGATTAACTTTGACACCCCTGGTCTGTGGCATGTTAAATAGTTTTTAAAATTTTTTTCCCCAATTTTGATTATTATTTTTGTTGAATTGTAATACACAAATCATACACGGAACTAAAAAACTAAAATAAAATAAATAAAAAAAATTTAAGTTTTGAACCAAATTGTGGTGAACTGTAGAACAAAATGAGTGGTCCCTGTTTTACTAACATTTCAAAATTAACTAACAATTAAATACATCTGCAATACATTTTTTTAAGACAAACAAACCAAAGATCTGATCATGATAAAAGATTTATGTAAATTTGGCAAACTGAATGTAGACTGCACACAAAGGATGATTGACACAGATCTACAGCCAATCAGGATGCAGAACACAACGCATTGTAAAAAAAAAAGAACGACACCAAAAGAATCCACAAACCAGCGATTGGTGAACCGCGATGTGGTGCGAGATAAAGGTAAGCTAATGTGCAAGAGTTACAGACTTGGACTGGTTGATCAAACACAAGTGGCGACAAATAGTTCATGGACTTCAGTCCAAACTGTGTGTGGTCCGTCCAACGAGCGCGAGACATTTTCATCATCCGTCAGTCCACCTGCGGTCTCACGGCATACTTCATGCTGTCCTTTCATAGCCTGTTTTGTTTCACCTCAGTCGGCCCAGGAGCGTGCCCCCCTCCCCGACCCCCACAAACACACACCAGTCTGTCCGACTCGTTTAAAGTTGCGGTGCTGAAAGTTAAGTACCTGAACTCTGGGGCGCACAGGTGGCAGCTACATCGTAAATCACTTTCTGCGGCTAATCTTTACGATTGGAGGATCTGCAGCAGTTCCAGGCCGAGAGGCTGGATCCTCACAGAGTAGCTTTCAACTACCTTTACAAAAACAACACCTGAGATAAATCACACAATCCAGGCTGTGATAAACAAGCCAGGAGAATCATTTGCAAGTTGCAGAGAAATCCAAAGGGAGTCTGTTGGATTTAAGGCTTGAAGAGTTTTTAGATCAACTTGATCTAAAACTGTTAAATTCATTAGGATTTCAGACGGGTGAAGTTTTGGTTGGAACCAGTCTACCTTTCTTTGATTTATTTTTCTCCTTCAATGTTGGAGCTTTAGACCAAGTCTTAACATCCTTAGAATTATCGTAAAACTTCAACCACTAAGACAATTAACATCATTTCAGCAAATTTTTTATGAGCTTTGCAATGACATTCAACACTGTGCTAATGTAAAGTTAGCGATGTAGCATTTAGTCAGTAAACATGGTTGTAAAGACTAACAATATACTAATGTCAAGTTACAAAAGTAGCACTAAGCAGTGAAATACAAAGTTAGCAAACACGCTAAAAACACTTAGCTAAACACCATCAATTTACTGTTTCAATGTTTGTGAGGTAGTGTTAAGTAAGTTAACACAAAGTTTGTAAAAACACAGTAAACACTTAATTAAACACTAAACACTTTACTATTGTAAAAGGAGTACAGTACCGTTAGGTAACCAAACCAAAACCTAGTAAAATTTGCTAATAAACTGTTAATTAAATACCGAGCAATTTGCTAATGTCAAGTTAGCAAAGTAGCTTTAAACAGGTAAACAAAGTTATTAAACATGCTAAAAACACTTAGCTAAACACTAACTATTTACTATTGTGAAGTTAATAAAGTAGCATGTAGTCAGTAAACATGTTAGTAAAACTATACTAAAGACTAAACAATTTGCTAATTTCAAGTTAGTAAAGTAGCATTAAAAAAGTAACACAAAACTAGTAAATACGCTAATAAATACTAATAATTTAATATAATAAAGTTAGTACTGTAGCATGTAGTTAGTAAACATGTTAGTAAAAACTTTACCAAAGAGGAAATAATTTACTTATGTAATGTTAGTAAAGGATCCTTAAGTAACTTAACACAAAGGTAGTAAACCAGCTAGTAAACACTTAACTAAACACTAAGAATTTAATATTGTAAAGTCAGCAAAGTAACACAAGGCAGTTGAAAGCAAAGTTAGCAAACAGTAAGAAAACACTAAGCCAAACACTAACAATTTAGTATTGTAAAGTTGGTGAAGTAGTATTAAGTACAGTATTTTAACAAAAAGTTTGTTAAAGCACAGTAAACAGTTTAATACTAAACAATTTAATATTGTCAAATTAGTGAAGTAGCGTTAGGTAACTAAACACAAACTTGGTATATTTACTAATAAAAACTAAGTTGAATACTAAGAAATTTACTAATGTCAAGTTAGCAACGTTGCTTTAAGCAGCTAAACACAAAAATAGTAAACATGCTAAAAACGTCGGCTAAACACTAATTATTTACCTGTTTGTAGTTAGTTATGTAACATTGTATTTAGCAAACATTTTACTAATTTCAAGTTAGTAAAGTGGCATTAAGTAACTTAACGGATTGTAAACTTTCCAATAAACACTTAAGTAAATACTAAGTAATTTACTAATTTCAAGTTAGTCAAGTATCACTAAAAAAACGTAACACAAAGTTAGTAAATACACTAATAAACATGTAAGTAAACACAAATAATTTACTATAGTAAAGTTAGTATTGTACCATGTAGTCAGTAAACATGTTAGTAAAAACTTTACTAAAGACTAAGTAATTTACTAATATAATGTTAGTAAAGTACCCTTAAGTTACTTAACACAGTCAGTAAACACGTAACTAAACAATAAGAATGTATTATTGTAAAGTATTGTTAATTAGCTTATAAACAAACTTAGTAAACTCGCTAATAGGCACCTAATTAAATACAGAGCAACTTACTAAAGTCAAGTTAGTAAAGTAACATCAAGGAAATAAACAAAGTTAGTTAACACACTAAAAACACTTAACACTAACAATTTAGCATTTTAAAGTTGGATAAGTAGTGTTAAATAACTTAACACAAAGTTTGTAAACAGAGTAAAAACTTGATTAAAAACTAAACAATTTACTCTTCTAAAATTAGCGAAGTAGCGTTAAGCAACTTAATACAAAGTTGGTGAACACAGTAAACACTTAATTAAACAATAACAAATTACTATTGTGAAGTCAGTAAAGTAGCATTAACTAATTGTAATAGATAATTAATAAACACACAGCAAAATAGTATTTGAAAGACCCAACACTTTCCGTGCTGTGCAACTTTACGATATACGATGCAGCGTAGCGTATTAGCACAAAGCCGCTTTTTTCTGCTTTAGAATCCGTTAGAATTACGGTAATAGATTAAATGGTAGAAGAGTTTTGGTATTTGAAAGAGAGCGCGTTTTTTGCTGTTGTCAGGTTAAACAGTACAGTAAGTACAAAAATACAAAACAGTCTTCAAGTGGGGTTTGTTATTCACTGTGGGCTTTTGTAAAATATTTTAATTTATTAGCAACAACAGCTAGCAAAATAGCGCTAAAGAAATTCTTTGGTGATCCGTTGGAGATCTTTTGGTCCGTGAGTAGCACCGTCCAGCTGGGCTGCAGCTCTGTCAGATTTCAAAAACAAAAGATAAAACACTGTGTACTCCATTCCAGAAGGATCCAGGTAAGCCAAGAGTTCTATACAAATCACAAAGCGAATACCTGAGAGGGCGTCCACGTCAGGTTTCAACAGGCTCTAAACCAGAACTCCTGGTACCTGGCAGAGATGTCTGCTGCCACTCTGAGTCAAAGTTTGTTTGAGCTTTTAGTGAAGAAGTGTTGGGAAACGTCTGCACTTTTTAAGTCTTTATGCACTGCAGAAAGAAATGTGTCATGCAACAAGAGCGCTAAGCTAGCAAATGAGGATAGTTGTTCAAAATGGTTTTAATTGAGAAAGAGTGGGATGGACTGACTTCACTCCGCTCTTTGAGCCAACTAGAGCAATGCCCAGCCTCTGAACTTTGTCAGGAGAAATCCTCAGTCTGGAAGAATCCTGCATTCATCGACATCAGCCAACGGATTGGAAAATATGAGAAGCGGGTGCGAGTCAGAACTGGAATGTTCTTGAAACTGAAGTGGCTCCTTTGGTTGCAGCTGCGTATCTGATGTAGAAGGTGTAGGATGAAGTATTTCAGCTCTAGAGCCCACCACCTGTTGTGGCACACACACACTTCCCGTCCTGGACCCCTCGCTCTTTGATCCGGCCTGCTTGTGTGCCTTGGCACATCTGCCGCCGCGGCCCTGCTGCCCTCCGCCGTGTTTTCCGAGGAAGGGAGGGGGGCAAGGAGCGAGAAAGAGGAAGGGGAAGGAAGGGAGGGTTGTAATTTTGCACCTGCAGAACATGAGAGCTGTCTAAAGGCGAAGTTCTGGATCGCAATGTGGGGAATTCGCCTGGAAGTATTTGGCCTTTCTCTTTCTGTCGAAGGTTGGGCATTTCCTTTTTTTTTATTTCTTATTCCCCCTCTGTTTCTCACAAACTGTAAAACTGTGCTTTAAAGTGACCTTGATGCCCAGAGTGCTTTGCTGGTGTGACATCACTGTTTCCACAGCTGCCCTTTCCCTGTGCCAACCGCTCAGTCCTCAATGTGCTGCCGTCTTCCGCTTCAAACTCTGGGACTCCTGCGAGAAGCCAAACACTCGTGCAGCCCTTTATGTTGTGAAGTACGGAGCGTGTTAGCGGCACACCAACCACCACAGCACGACTGCACTTTCAAACAAGTAGTTTTAGAAAAGAAGAGGAAAGGGTATTAAACGTCTTTTAGAACTAAATAAATAAAAAAAAAATAGCTAAAACAGCTAGAAGCTAAAATATTAGCTAAATTCCAAAATAGCCAAAAATTCTTAGTAAATATCAAAAGGTCCCATGATTTGTTACATCTAAAAATATAAATTTTTATCAAATTAAATGTTTAAGTTGAGTAAGACATAAACTCAAAAATGTAATTTGATGAAAACTAGTAATTTTAAATGTAAAAAAGTGCAGCACTTTTGTTAATTGATCCAATGTTTCACTCTTTACCGTGCACCAAATGCTGCAGTTCCTTCATTGACCATTGGGGGCTGGTGTCAGATGGAACACATTTCCTATTGATTCCAATTTTAAAAAGAGTCAGATTTCACTTAAAAAATATAATTATTTAGGCTGGTTTCACCTCGCTTTAGCCCTTGTGCTATCTTATGTGGTCCAGATCACCCAAGCCTCACATTGACATGATGTGGTATCAATGACAGATATGAATCAAGGTGGACAGGATTTCATGTCTGCAACAGACACCAGTGAAAATGAAAAATCATTAAAAGAAATGTTTTAGTGCTCTGTGTTTTGGGTCCAGATGACCCCACTCCTAACATCAACATACCTTGGATAGCACAAGGGTTAATTCCTGATCATGTCAACTAGTAGGCAAAATGCATTGATTTGACTATTGATTGAATAGAGCTTAAATTTGTGCATATTTTGGGGTGTGGTCTCATGATTGGCAGGTGGGTGGACTCTACAGAGCTTTTAACATTGTGCCACCCGATTTTCAAATTATTATTGAGGTGGCTCTGAGTTAACTCTGGACTCAATGGTTCTGGCTCCACTTGTTTTCCTAGTAGAATTCACTTTAGAATACAAGTGTTGATGTTTATGTAGACGACAGATTAGTTTTGGAATTAAGGTTGTACTCACAACTTATTTTGTGGGTATTATGTAGGGCAAAAATGTGGTGATATGATATGTATCGTGATACACGTCTGGCGATTTATGTGGCAATATTTCCCAAGACTGTACCAGAGCAATGTTTTTTTTTTTTTTTAGAGTTTGACTTAAAAAACTAAGTCATGCTAAGTAGTACATGTCTCATAACAAAAACCGTGAATGAACATACAGTATATAATATATATATATATATATGTATATGTATATAAATAACCATACACATATACTGTCTATATATATATACATATATTATACAAATATATAGTATATATGCATATACATGTATTCTATATATATATATATGTAGACACACATATATAGATGTATTTCTATAGATCTATATATATATACATATATATATGTATATATATACATATATATATATATGTATATGTATATATAGAATACATGTATATGCATATATACTATATATTATATATATATATATATATATATATATATATATATATATATATATATATATATATATATATATATATATTCATTCTAAATAAAGTCAGATACAATAGATTTCGCTAAATATATATATTTAGTGAAATCTATTGTTTCGTGAGAAGTGGATGGTCAGACCCTATCATTAAACACACGCTCAACGTTTGATAAGCTGTGTGATCCTGCGGGACCTCTTGTGCGGCCACAGGGACTGCACAGCGATGCAGCGGTGCAGTCACCATTGGTCATGTGACTTGCTTAATAAGAAAAAAGGGTTTTTATTGCAGTTTTGTCAAAAATTTCAATGTTATTACTCCTCGAAAACCAGTGCCTACAAGTGCAAACACTTTTTTAAAGAAATGTGAATTGATGTTTTTATTAGCCAAATTCACTACCGCAAATGCAATTTGGAAAATTGTACAATAGAAACACAACTACTGACTACTAGAATGCGATATAAATGTGTCTCATAATAAGTGTATGCAACTTCCATTAGCCAAATGAATACTTCATGATACATTTACCACACCCATGACAATGGTACGTTCCTCCCTGCACTCCCTTTAGGATGCAGTCGCTCCTCTCTACGACCCTCCACGGACCCCAAAACGTACGGGTCAACTGTCCTCTCGGTACCTAAGGCTTTAATAATAGCTTGATGTCTTTTCAGTCAGAGGCAGATTATTCTGTAGAGTTATATCTTCTTTACCAAGCAAGATAACTGCAGTATTCTCACTTGTGTGATAAATATATTGTCAGTTCTTGCTGTACATCAACGTGAACGTCACCATGACAACCAAAAGAGAATGGTCCTTTTCCTCCCTCCCTGCAAGTCAGAGACTCTCAACACATTCCTGGTGATTTAGAGGGGAAGCTGAGGCATGTATCCCTCCTTAAAGATTTAAGGACACTCCCAGAAACTCGTACAGGAGAGATTTTCATGCCTTGTTGGTCTGTGAATCTCCACAACCTCAGTTCTGAAGGAAGTAGTCATACATTTGTACGGTCATATGGGAACCTAAATATCTCCCAGCTACCGTCTACGACTGAACAAACTTCTTTTAGTGTCTAAAGAGGACATTTGGGGCTTTTCAATGATGCCAAACACGAAGAGTTGGAGCTCTGGGAATTGCAGTTTTTGACGGGGTTAAGCTACTTTGACTGGACAAAGTTTTTTGTCAGAAATCAGAGGGCTATTTTACAAAAGATGAGAAACTGCAAACCGGACAAATAGTCCGGTGTGACAAGAAACAAAAACTACTCGTCACAGTTTAACAGTAATGTTACACTAAGATCACCCACATTTTTTAGATGTATTTTTACTAAAGCGTTTGGGAGCTCATTGGGATGTGACTTCAGCAAATTCAGGTTAACGGAAAGAATGAAAGTGGTATTGTTTTAGGTACAGCTGCAGGAAAAACACTGACAAACTGCAGTTCAGCTCCAGGAAGGTCAGAGACGGACAGAAGCTGCTCGGATGCAGAAAGAGTCAAGTTCAGAGTGAAAGCAGACATCTCAGCAGATAGGAGAGGAGGAAGAGACAACGGAGGAGGGAAGTGAGGAGGGAGGCTGGGAGTTTTGGGGGATGAAAGAAGCTCTCAGAGGATGAGAAGGAGCAGAAGCTCCACGTGTGATAACGGCTTTACTAGCTAAATGTAAACAAACCTCTGGACATCATTGATTAGAATGAAAACTTTAAATGAAAATCTTCTTTTATTGTGTTTTTAATGTAGTCTTGTGGAATTTTATCTCATAGTAGAGAACCTATATAAAAGAAATTATGATTTAAACGGCATTTCTGAGCATTTCTTCATTCAAATCATGTTGGATCAGAAAATTGGATGCTCGAAAAGGCTCATATTAACTCAGCTCCTGAAATGGGAGGGGCCAAAGTCCCCTCCCCTCATACTCACTGGCCCACTCATGTTTAGGGTTGATACAGAATTGCATATCTAATGAGCTGCTGCTGCTCTGAAGAGAATATGTCCTAAAAATGACAGACTTTTGGATTTTGGCTAAAGACTGCATAGTCAGTTAAATAGATTACTGGGAACGATTTTACGATAGACAAAAATATGGTCGGAGTGGAACTTAACGACTGACGAGTAGTGATGCAACGATTCAGTCAAGCAACAATTTGATTCAGTTTTAAAGTCACGATTTCGATTTTTTTTCTTTTTTTTTCAGCACAATGAATTAAAGATATTTTAAGACCAACTGTTTTTCTTTTAGTCCGTGACATCAAACTGTCTGTTTTCCTACTAACAGAAAGGATTCAATACAAATAAACGATTACACATAATATTGAATGACAAATCCTTTTATCCATGTGACGGATCGCTCTGTACCCGCGCCCGCTCAGCGCAGCACAACGACCAATCAGAGACTAGGACTTGGTAGTGGTGCGTGGATATTGTCCGCTTCAAAGCACGGAAGGGCCAAACAGGATCAGGAAAGATAAATGAATCATTGCAGTTTGTGTGCGGTTGGACTAACATGACACTCAGACGGACATTACAGGAACAGAGTTGTATAAAAAATGTATAAAATGTATATGCATAAAAAAGAAAAAAAATTGTGCTGATTGTGCGCAGAGGTCGCGATCTGACTTCAAAACTTGCTTGGAGGCTCAAGCACGCTCCAGATGTGGAATTTTGATGTGCGCGCACACACACCCATGGAAAGCTGTCAAATCGATTTTTACATTTTCTCCATCGATGTACATTTTGACGAGTTTGAATCGTTTTTTTTTTTTTTTTAGATTCTCGCTACATCCTTACTGCTGAGCTATATCTCTGCCGTGGGTCCGAGTGGGTTTTTAAATTCACAAAATACATTTTTTTCAAGCAGAACATTAATAACATAACAATTTAGACATTTTACACACTAACTGTGGATTCAATTCCAAACATTTTGAAGCTACTCTAACATCTGAGGCAGTTTTCACATTGAAAATAGAACCAAAAAAACAACATTTCTCTGCAGAGATACACCGCAGCACCTCCTTCAGATGCAAAAAATACAATCTCCCAGCTCCGCTCCATTCTGATGCATCCACTTGTAGACAAATAGATCCTTTAATGTCTTTGTTTTCCTTGTCTGAGCTGGAACTGTGAGGAGCTGTAAGCTAGCGGGGGTGCATGGAAACAGAGAACTCTCAGCAAGAGGTACGGTCCTGTTCCAGGAGTCTTGACTTTCTAAAGAACTCCTGCCACTCTACAGAAACTATGTCCTAAAAAAACAAAAAATGATAAATTTAAAACAAAAATGTTGTTTAAAAACAGGATAAGCTTTGAAAATAGATCAGAGTTGGTCTTTAAAATCACAAAATACAATGTTTTCTAGCAGAACATTAATAACATAACATCTAAAACATTTTACCCACTAAATGTGTATAAAATCCAAACCTTTTGAAAACTTTTCTAACATCTGCAGCAGTTTTTACATTTTAAATAGGTAGTAACATTTCTCTATTCACAGTATATTTTACTAATTTTTTGCTCTGTTTTATCTTTGCCGTTTCATTAGTTTTTAAGTTGAAACCAAAAAAGGAAACAAATGATTCACTGACTAACAGAAAACTCACAAAGATGGAGATGTATCACGTATAATGTTAAAACTTATCTTTTAATTTGACAGATTTCACATTTACAGAAAAAACTGCTTCATGAATCAAACTTTTTTTGTAATTTTCTTAAAAAAAAACAGCATTTTTACAGCTGTTATGGTTGAATGTGTCTGATAATTCCACCTGTTCAAAGGCCCACTGATGATCTCCATGCAGGCAACAGCGCCCCCTGCTGTTCAGCCTTCAGAAACCCCTTAAAGTATCTTTTGTAGCATTTTTGGATCTGTGCTGCCTCCTGTAGGCCAGAAGAGGAATTGCAGCTCCTGCATTTTAAAAAAGAGTGAAAAAGTGAGCAAACTCCAGGGGGCAGAAGTGAGCTCACCACTTTAAAGTAGGGCAGGAAATGTTGGGGCTTTTTCTGCTTATTTCTTCCATTCAGTGTCATGATGTTGAGATTTTATTTTAAAATATTACATTTTTATTCCATTTTTGTTAATAATTGCATTACAGTGTGCAAAAGTCCCTCATGTCTGCACACCCTCTCACTCCTATACCAAAGAGCTAAAAATGTCCTCTGGGAACGCCAGCCGCCTTTTCCAGGTACGCCAAGGTGCACGCACGGAGCGTGGTGGCAGGTCGGTCCAGAGCGGCACGATTTAAATGGGTGAAGCTGTGATGACTAAAGCAGGGGCAGATTGGAAAAGCACACCCGGCAGGGGCAAGAGGAGGAAGGCCGCAGAAATGGAAGAAACAGGTGAGCGCTTGCAGGATTCCTGCTGTGGAAGGTAATGGCTGGCAGGAGGAGAAGTGAAATCGATGGTAATAAAATAAAGGAAAGGGGCTGACGACAGGTCAACAAGAAGGTCCCCGTTTATATAATGCATGCAGCTGCCAGGAGGAGGCTCATGCATGCGGGGCAGGAGATAAAATGCATCCCTTCAAGGCATCTCGGCCCGATAAGACGCTCAAATGTATCCGCGGCCTCTCCTCTGCTCCCTGGTTTACGTCCTCTCAAAGCCCTCATTGTTGGGCCTCCTTATCACTTCCCTCTCTGCTGTTTTTCCCTTTCCTGCAGCCTCTTACCTGCCCTTATCTCCCCTCCCTTTCATCTCTGGGCCGGCCTCCTCTGACCAGCGTCGGCGAGGAGGAAAGACGGAGCGACAACGGCGGGGCATGAGAGCAGAGAGGAGCGGCGAGGAGGAGAAGAGTGGGCCCTCTTATTGTGGGCGACGCACACACTCATGCGCACACAGGGGGCCATTGTTCGGCGGTCCTGCTGCGGGGCCCTGTGATCACACAGACCCGGAGTGATCAACGTGTGGCCCCCTCTTTCTTCCTCGCTCCTCCTTTCATCTTCTCCCAACCTGCCTCTTGATCCTCAAAGGACTCCTCTTCCTTCTTGTCTTTCGGAGCGCCTTTGCTCCCTCATCAAGAGATTTGTGTGCATCGAGAAATAAAACAAGTATTAGTGGTTTGAACTTGAAACCACACATTTACAGCTGAGGAGGCTCCAAAGGTTTGATGTGGAGGAACTCTTTTGTTCAAACCCGACTGGAAACTTCAAGGTTAGGAATTGTTTGAAAACCATCAACGTTAAAGAGTTTATGGAGTTTCTTTAATAAATATCCATCCAATAAAAACAACCCAAACTATCTTTACACGTAAAAAGTGGCTCAAAATATCAAGATTGTAGATGGCTCAGTGAGGCCAGAGCCATAGTGATGATCATGTTTATTCCGTATGAAAAGGAAATGTTCAGGCTCGTTTTTATCTATGGGCATGCTGCGGGCGACCGGTCAGAGTGAACTTTTATCTATGGGCATGCTGCGGGTGACCGGTCAGAGTAAACTTTTATCTATGGGCATGCTGCGGGTGACCGGTCAGAGTGAACTTTTATCTATGGGCATGCTGCGGGTGACCGGTCAGAGTGAACTTTTATCTATGGGCATGCTGCGGGCGACAGGTCAGAGTGAACTTTCATATTACAAAGGGTAGCTGAGTGTCCCGTATGTGTGTCAAAAATGGAAAAATTAATTAATTCATATGAATTCTCTATTGTTAAAGTATTAATAATTCCTCAGCACAGGAACAAAAACAACAAGAGTTCTTCAGATCCCCTTGTGGTCACTCGGTGAACAGACGTGGCTCCAGTCACTTCTTCAAACAGGTTTGAATCTGGAGGACATTCCTCTGGGATACCTAAGAGGGATTTGGCAGTATCATTCCCAAACCATGACACTCCCACCGCACTTTTTTATAGACCTTTTTTATCAGTAGATCCTGATATTTTCAATTAAAATAAACATTTTTTTTTCTTGCTGTTTTTCTGAAAATCCAATATTCTCAGTGTCCACTTACAGTTCAGGAGAAGCTGGTTCAGTTTTTACCGTTCTAGTTTAGTCAGATCTGTTTGCAGACCAATTAAGTGACATCACTGGGACTGCAAATTATGGTTCGAGATTCTGGAAAATGAGTGCTGCTAAACTTCCAATCTGATCCTCTTTTGATCAATTTCCAGAGTGGACTTTTAGTTATAATTTTGTCGCTTCTAGCCAAAAAAAAAAGTCATTTTCTAGGATGTATTTTCTAGAGTTGATTAGAAATTTGCCTCTAAATTGTGGACTGTTGGCACCGAGTAAGCCTGCTCTCATGTCCCATCATCCTGCTAGCTTACAGCAACAATCTATGCAACAAAATAGCTGAGCAAATAATCTTTACTACATTCTTAGGGAGAATTTTTTTTTTTCCTAGAGTTTAATGGTGATCATTGTATTTAACTAGATCCATAGTTTTGACCTGAAGACGTTGAAGGAAATTGTTGCAGAACAGCAACAGAGTCCGCCGTCAATGAGTGCGTTCTGTTTCCTTCATGCATGTGGAGACACGTCATGGGTGCACGTTCGCATGATTGTAGTAACAGAGACTTTGCTATGCAATAAACAAGCAGGACATTCCTTGATAACTTTATCGTTCCAGTCAGAGCAACATTCCTGTCCTTACTGACATCAACAAGTTGTTTCTAGTTTGGTTTGTCTCAGCTCCTAAAAAATACACCAAAAACTTTAGAGTAAGAATCTTCCTTTTCTATTAGAAACACAATAAAACGATTTAAATTTATTACGATTAAGCAGTTTCGGACCACAATGTGAAAATAGCAGAGAAAATCCTCCAGCTGGAGGGGCCTGTTGCCAAACGTGGCATCTGTTTGTTTGATGTTGTGTTGTTCTCCTGCCACCGTTGCCACGGAGACCACAGTTTCTCTTTTTTATTTCCCAGCATCCTCTGACCTGCAGGTTGCAACACCTCTTCATCAGACTGAAAAATGACCCTGCGGTGGACGGGGAGCTTCAGACGGGAGGGCGGGAGGCCGCTCCGCTGCAGGAGATGCGGATTAGGCGACAGATCTTGCATCAAGCCCTCCGGGATTGGTGCTTTTAAGGTTTAGATTAAGAGATATGCAGAGGATTTTGCTTCTTGAGGTGCAAAGCCGGCTTTGAACGGGTTCAGACGAACGCACCAGAACAGAAGATGCAAGCGTTGGGTTTTTGAGCATTTCAGGATGCTGCCGCGTATCTTCCAGGCTCAGAGGGGCCTTCGGGTTCAGCGAGTTACTAGAAACACATTCTTTGGATCTCCAGGAATGCATTTGCAAATGTAATCAGAGATGAGGCCACTAACCCGCTGTTGAACTTTATTTTCCACTTTCAAAAAAAAACCCTCAATTTGATTCCAAGTTTTTAAAAGAATCTGAAAGTGCGGCACTGATGAGCAGAATCCTCCTGCTGTTTGTTTCCATGGCGAGGCTTACATCGCCGGACAGGTTTACAAGCTACCTGGAAAGTATGTGTGACTGTACGCTGTGTGTGCTGGCGCGCTGTCACCACGGAGACCGCAAAATGTTTTGTGTATGCATTCTGAGGAAGAGGGGGAAAGATCTGCACCAGATTATAAAACGAAGGCGCTCGACCTCTGACCCCTGGTGGAAAAACAGTAGTTTAGCCGTGGTGCTAAAAGTGGCGTTTGCTCTTCTTAACCCCGGATTTGATGTCGTCGTCTGTGAATCGTCCGCCCCGTTTATGCGTGCGCCTCTCGTCTGCACGAGCTTGCACAACGGTGCATGAACAGGCGTAGTAGGGATTTCTGGAGCAAACATTAAGCAAACAGCCAGTCTGCGTCGCACATGTTTATATGAGGAGAAGCTGGAGAGCGGCCGTTCGTAAAGTGGTTCCATTTAAGAGTTTGATGAAATTAAGTTCCAAAAGCTGAAATGCTGCTTTAAGCAGAAATGATGGTGGGATTGGTTGGAGGAAGCACAGATTCCACCGCCGCTGGTCTTTAGCGCATTCACCTGATTTTGATCGTTTTGACGTGGCAGCGTGGCAGCGAGGCGATGGCGCGGCTGCTGCGCCGTCACACTCCAGATAAAAGTAGAGAACCAGAGAAGCTGCAGGTGCCAAATCCCCCAAATCTGTTTGGAAAATCATACAGCTGACTTAAGCTGAAAATAAGAGGTTTGTTTGAGTCATTAAGAGATAAAGACTGAAGATGTGGCGGTGGGGCCCGTCGCTAGCTTACTAGTCCGTTAGATCTGCTGAAAACGTCAACTTTTAGGAATTAAAATCATAGATCTAGAGAAGATAGAGTTATATGGTGGTCATAAGCCTTTTGGTTTGTAATCGGGATCCTTTGAAAACAGATTTTTTAAGCTTAACTCTAAACCTCTGCAAGGTCCGTGTGAAGTGTGGTCGTAGGACGCTCGGTGAACACTTTGAACCACAATGTGCATACAGGTTTTTATCTATGGGTATGCTGCGGGTAACAACACCTAAAGAAAGTAGGGGTGGATTAGCTAGGAAACATGTTTCGATTTTTCATTTTTTCAACCCCCAAAATCCCGCAGACTGCAAAAGGAGTTTGTTAGAAATGAGGAAGTGAATCAGAGCACAATTTGTGTTTCATCATATCCATCATGCAACGTTTGCACCAAGCTTGAACAACCACTTCCAGTGAAATCTCTATGTAGACACACTTATGTGCTTCTTGTTCAAAAGTCATGCATTCATGCAAGTTTTTAGGTCAATTTTTGGGTTCTACCGTACGTACAAAATCTCTTGGAATTGAATTGAACCAGTTAAAGTTTGACCAATCAGGGACTCGGATCTGGTCGAAGCGTATGGGTCATAGTACAGGAAGTACCTACCGTTTGAAAATCAGTCATGAAGGAGAAATGAATAATCGTGGTTTGTGCCTTTCCAAAACTCTATGACTCCAAGTCTTTCATGTATCAGAGCTGAGCAAAGAAAAAGTCTGGAGCGAGATTCACCAGATTTGCACTGCTTTGACATTTGGTTAGAGCTGTTTGAACATCGTACGCTAAAAGCATGTCAGTGCATTCTCACTTCCAACTCGTTGTGTGGATGGCTCGGGCCCTCTCCGCGCCACTTCTTGATGTTTTGGGTGTCCACAACTTGTCGTTTTTTCCCATTAAATCAGGGGTCCACAACGTCAGGGCCGCGAATTGGTACCAGTCTGACGGTCACCTGGACCCTCAGACCTACAGGCTACAAACTGGGAAAAACACATACGCTAACCAGGGATCCCCAACTCTTGTGGCGTGGACCGGTACCAGTAACCTCACCCAGTACCACATCCCCAGGATGCCAGCACGTCAAATAACGTCCTGAACCATACGTCCAGATATGACAAGTTGAGAATGAGAACATGTAGTTAGCGTGTTCTTGACCGTGCCACACAGTCCACTGTGGGAATGTCACAGTATATGAACGCCCCATGTGTGCAGTATTCAGTCAGTACGAGGCCAGTACTTAGACCTTCCTAATGACTAGAGTAATGCAAGGATGCTGGACGACAGCATCACTCGTACTTCATAACTTACCTTACAAATACTTGATGATAAACTTCACACACTCACCATCATCGTACTTTTCACCTCCATGATGTCCCTTGAGGTGGCAGTATGCGGTCACGCCTCTGCATGACCCTTCATGGGCCCAGACAACCCAAAAACCAGACTAAGGCCCAATTCGAATTCTTCCCCTTAGTCCTTCCCCTTAATTTGAATTGGCAGTTTTAGTGCAAGTCGTATCCAGGATTATAGTGTGATTGCTTAGTAAGCATTCACACTGTAGTCATTCTCCTGCTCTTTTCCTTACGTTTGTCGGTACTTTAAAACTCAATCACACTTTCAGCGATCTCAGCAGTCTTGATATCCAAATGTTCAGCTCGGTTAAGAACATTACTGCTTGTATTTATGGTATTCATAAACTTAATAGTTTTCGAAATATTGAGATAAAAAATATGGTCCATTCGAAATGAACAAGAAAGTCTTCAAATTTTAACATGTAAGCAAATCACCAACAAGCCTTTAAATATATTCACTGCTACGCTTTGATCTTTAAGAGTATTTTCAAAAAAATTGGAGTTTACATGAAAATTTTAGCAACATGCTAACGCTTTTGGCTAATTTGTTATCTACTGAGGTTTTTATAGGCTAATTTACATTGTAGCGTCCATTTAAGC